>NW_027185889.1:9003899-9061346 GCF_028583685.1 Petaurus breviceps papuanus | reverse complement strand
CTGCTAAGGATTAAGGTTATAATTGACAGGAGGGGGAGCAAGGGCAGGGAGATATCAAAATACAATATTAACCTGCAAAACAATGAAAACAACTTCAGTTATGGCTGGTGAAAATAGTTAACCAAAAGTTTTCCTTTCTTGGTATGCGATTAAAAAAATATTGTTGATCTCTTATTGTTACATCACCTTTATTTCCCACTGCCCCACCCTTTGAGCTACATCTTTTAACAAAGATTTAAAAAGCAAAGCAGATCAGCAAAAACAGATACTTCAACTGAATCTGTCACTGTATGCAATATTCCACGCCCAAGAGCTCCCACCCTGGCCAAGGGGGGAGGGAGGTGTTCAGAATGTTTTTCCTAGAGAGGTTAACAGAATTTCCTTATCTGGGGTAGGGGGTGGGGCAGAGAGGGAAATGGTTTGTTTGAAAAGAAAATAGCCCCCATCTATTATTTCCTTTCACCTACAGCACTCTCGAATTTTCTGGAGCAATGCCTTGAATCTCACCTGTGGGGCTTGGCCCTGCACCATAGTTTACATTTGTATTGATTCGAGGTCTCTCTGGCCTTTTCCCATACAGTACCAGATCCAATCACAATAGGACCCTCACAACCTTCCAACCCAGCTCTTCATCCAAATCCTAACCTCCAATCTGTCAGTCTCCCAGCTCTTTTCCAGGCCATTTGCCCCTTGAAATGACTACAATCTCCTCTGTCCCCAATCTCGAACCCCTTGGTGAACCAATTCAACTCTCTACTAGCCTCTAACGCTGGAATCCCTAGTCAGTGTCCTTTTGCCTATCAGTCTTTGCCAATCTCCAAGCCTGGATTATTCCCATCATATACCTCCTTTCTTCTCATTTACATGCTTCGAAATTACTCTAGAGGAAGTCAAGGGACTTCCCATGGAATCAGCACCATTACACATGTATGTTATATCCTTTCAACTCCGCCCTCACTGCAGCAAACTGTTCCTACTTTTATTTATTCTCCATCTCAATCTGTACAGTGGCAGTTGTTCCAAAGCCTATTAATTTATCCTCAAGGCTCCCGAGGAACTCCCTCTCATTTCTTCTCAGATGGGGAACTAATTTAACACCTCACTGAAAAAAATTGAAGCCATTCACTCCCTCCTCATCTATTCTCTTCATTTCACACCCCTCAGATTTCTTCCCCCACTGTTGATGACGAAAATGCTCATGTATTTCCTGTCCTTAAAAAAAAAATCTCTTAATCTTATAATCACCACTAGCCCTTTTTTTCTCCTCTCCTCAACTGTGCTTGGTACCTCTACTTCCTCTCTGGTCACTGGTTTCTAAACCCATCATTCAATTGAAACTGCTCTCTCCAAGGTTACCACTAAGTGGCTCATTAATTTCTTGATTTGATGCCTTTTTCTAAACCCGAACACTTCTTGACCTCTCTCTGCAACTTTTGACACCAGGTATCATCCTTTTTCAGGTAGTGTCCACTTTCTAGGCTTTTGTGACCCTATATTTACTCTCCTGGTCCTTCTCCAATCTGTCTAAACATTCCTCTGTTTGCTTTGCTGGAACTCCATCTTCACCACATTGCCTTGTGAATCTAGGCCATCCCAAAACTTCATTAGTCCTGACTCTATCATCTTCCTACTCGATAAATTCCAGTGACTCCCTGTTACCTCAAGGATTAAATATAAAATCCTCAGAACTTTAATGCTCTTCACAACTTGTCTTCTTCCTACACTTCCAGTCCTCTTGCACTCATTCTACTCCTCATACTTTTTGATTCAGCTAGACTGGCCTATTTGCTGGTCCTCATAAGTGACAATCCATCTCCTGTCTTCATTTCTTTTCACCGACTGTCCCTTATGCCTGGAATATCCCACTTTTTCACTTGGATTTAGAATTTCTGGCTTCCTTCATGACTCAACTGAAATCCCACGTTTTTCTGTGTAATATTGGGCAAGTCCCTTAAACTCCCAATCCTCTATACAGTGAATAAATTGTATTGGTAGAAGGATTTTCCTCACCTGGGAATTCCTTTGTATCAAAGATGCCAATGAAATCAGATTCAGTCCCTCTCCCTCTCTCTATATGTTTTGTTGACCGGGGTTCCAATCAATTCAAGAATTAATAAATGCCTATTCAGTTAGTCACAAGGGTATGCTAGTAAATGTTTATTGACCAGGAGTCTTAGAAAAACACACACATTTTAAAAGTTTAATTTGTATTTTAAGTCCATCACTTTCTTAAGTCCAGACAATGAAGGAAACAATCAAGCCCAGATGTGTAGATTTCACAATGAAATTTTAACAGTCACTTTCAGGAGCTGCCAGTAAATGTAAATGCAGTGACAAGGTAAATTCAATAAATGGTGTTTTGGTAAGTGGGCAAAACCTTGGATTTGGAATCTGAAGACTTGGGTTGGATATCTAGCTTTAAATTTGCTTGTGAGGGCAAACACAATAGATGAATTACTAAGCTTCCTTTCACCTCAGTTTTTTCTTTGGTCAAGGAGGAGGATGGAAGGTAGGATGCTTGTACTATCTCCCACATGGGATGGTTTTCTGGAAAGCCTTTGTAAACCTCAAAGCCAGATTGTTATTAAACAGATGTGATTCTCACCCTGTAGGAATTTATAGTCTTCTCTTTCCTTCCCTTCCAAATGAAATAATTTGCAATTGATTTTCTTAGTCTATAGATTCTTCCCAAATTGTAGAATGTCCCATCTCCTCACATCTACTTCCCAATTAATCACTCAACACACTTTTATTAAGCCCTACTTAGTGCTAAACGCTGGTAGCCTAGTCCTCTGTTTTCAAAGAGGACCAAGACGTCAGGGAGGTGATGCCACGACATGCAAGTGAATTAGATTTAAGTCTGTGTGGGGGCTGAGACTTGGGAAACCATGACAAAAGTAGGGGGGACCCTATCCGGAGCTCCCATTCTCATACAAATCCTGGCCCCATTCAAGCCTCCTCCTCCTCTCGGCTTTCTTTGACCCCAGGCCTCACATACTTCTCTCCTCTCTTAATTCCTAGAGTATTTAATCAGCCCAGCCCCAGTTAATCACTTCCTTGTTCTCCAATTGTTTCCTGTCTCAGTTTTCTTTATCCAATTAGTTGCGGAAGTTCTTTGGGTTTCATCTTGGGAAAAGAATCACACACCCTCTTCTTCTTTTGTACCTCCTATTGTAGATGGTCTTTAGCTCAATAAATATTTTTAAATGGATCTATGTGGGTTTTAAAAAAAGGTAAACAATTACCCTGGGCTTTAAACACCTTTCTAAATCTGTCTGGGTTTGAAGATTAAAGAAAATGTCTGGAGATGACTATATCCGAGGACAAGTCAGTTGGTCAAGCACTGATAACAAGCATTAATTTATTTTTTTTTCAAAATTCTGAACTTGAACACTGAAAAAAAGAAGCATTTCTGTACACACCAATAGAACAGAGGATTCCACGAGAAATTGTGAATCTCCAATTCCCACTACTTAGCTCTCTTTTAGAAGCATACAATAAATTCCAAATGTTATTTTCAAAACTGTCCTGCTTGTCTGTGTTTCTGTCTGACCTTGCATCTGTTCCCTTTTATTCAGGAAGACATTTTTAAAAGGCCTTCTTATTTGGCATCACTCCTGCTAAACTCCTTCCTTTCTTTTCCCTCTTCCCCCAAATGAACTGTTAGAAAGAAAGGGGAAAAACCCCCAACAACCTTGTAATAAAAGCAAAATTAAACAAAACAAAACAACAGGGCCAAGAACCAAAAATGTATGAGTCTTTCTGTGCTTCATGTGTATCTCTGGCAAGAGGTAAGTGACATGTGTTACCCTACTCCTTTGGACACACGGTTGGTCCTTGTTTTGATCAAATTTAAGCCTTTTAAAGTAGTTGTTCTTGGCAATATTGCCTTTGTATAAATTATCCTCCTGGTTCTGCTCACTTCAGTCTCCAAGTTCCTCTGACCCTGTATTCCCAGAAATCATTTCTTTTGGTGCAATAAGTATTTCATGACATTCATTTGCCATAATTTTCCAATTCCATAACTTCTTTCTTTTCTTTTTGGAGGGGGGAAGGCTGGGCAATTGGGGTTAAGTGACTTGCCGCACAAGGTCACAAGGCTAGTATTAAGTGTCTGAGGCTGTATTTGAACTCGTGAACCCATGCTCTATTCACTGCGCCACCTAGCCACCCTGTCCATAATTTCTTAATGACACTTTTTTTTTTTTGGCTTTTTGGAGGGCAATTGGGTTTAAGTAACTTGCCCAAGGTCACACGGCTAGGTTTTTTGTTTGTGTGTGTTAATTAATGACACATTTTCATAATTTTTTCAAGCTCATTATGTACCAGGCACTGGTAAGCACTGGATGAATCCCAGCTCTCTGTCTAGGAGTTCACATTCCCATAGGGAAGACAATATGTCAATAATTAGTTACCTGCAATATAATATACCCAGTAGATGAAAAGTAATCTCAGAGGGGAAGGTACTAGCAGCTTGCGGGTGGGAAAGTGGGTATCAGGAAAGATCTCCTGCAGAAGATGAGATGTGAGAAAAGAGGCTCCAAGGAAACCAGGGAAGCTAAAAGACAGAGGTGAGGAGGGAGAGCATTCTAGATCAATCTCTCAATCTGGGTGGGCCAGGAAACTGCAACCACCACCTGAAAGGAGGGCTATAATTCTAGAGCCCTCTCAGTCTGGTTACTTGGCAATAGGGTTTGATTTTATTCAAGAAGCATTTATCAAGACTGTACTATGCAACATGACTAATGTGAAAATATGTTTAATATGAATGTATAGCCTATATCAGTTCTATATCTTCCTGAGTTCAAATCTGGCCTAAGACACTAGCTGTGTGACCCTGGGTAAGTCACTTAATCCTGCCTGCCTCAGTTTCCTTGTCTGTCAAGTGAATTGGAGAAGGAAATGGCAAACCACCCCAGTATACATCCCAAATCCCAAATAAACCTTCAATGTCTTAAGAGAAAAATTGGAAATCAAAATCTTATGGAAATAAATGTTGAAATCTAAAAATAAATAAATGAAATTAAAAAAATTAATTTCAAAAATAATCTGTCAATTCTGAAAAAAAAAAAAGGCTCTACTATGTTCCAGGTACTGTGGTAGGTGCTGAAGATATGAAAAAAAAAATGAAAAAGAAAACAGTTGCCACTTTCAAGGAATACACATTCTACTAGTCTACTGAGCATTGTGGTTCAGTCCTTTCAGACTCTTCATGATCCCATTTAGGGTTTCCTTGGCAAATTTACTGGAGTAGTTTTCCCTTTCCTTCTCCAGCTCATGTGACAGATGAGGAAACTGAGGCAGACAGGGTAAAGTGACTTACCCATGGCCACACAGCTAGTTTCTGAGGCCAGATTTGAACTCAGGAAGATGAAACTTCTTGATTCCAAACACAGTAATCTATGTACTATGCCACCTAGTTGCTCCTGTGTATGTGTGTGTGTATGTATATATACAAATATGTAAATACACACGTATTACACACAGAGGTGTGTGCATTCATGTATACATATAGATACATGCATGGGTCTCTTTCATTAGAATGGGAACTCCTTGAGGGCAGGGGCTGGGTTTGTTTTTGTATTTTTGTTTTGTATCCCCAGGGATTAGCTGAGTATTTGGCACTTAAGGAACAGTTAATAAATGCTTGTTTGACTTTGTTGACTTAATTTTCAAAAGCAGTTTATGTTATCCTTGCCTGCAATGGTCCACAAAACATTAATATTAAAGAATAATCACAGCATAAAAACTTGCCCTAGGACCATTTCTACCTGAATTTCAAAGATGAGAAAGGTGATTATAACACTATCACAACAGGTTGCAGATATTTAACAACCCCTAGATATTTAGAAGGTTAGCTAAGGGACATAGTGGATAGATCAATGGGCTGGGAACCGGGAAGATTCATCTCCCTGAGTTCCAAATCTGACCTCAGACACTTAGTAGCTATGTGACCCTGGGCAAGTCACTTAACACTGTTAGCTTCAGTTTCGTCATCTGTAAAATGAATTGGAGAAGGAAATGACAAACCCCTCCAGGGTCTTTGCCAAGAAAATCTCAAATGGGGTCACAGAGAGTCAGGTACAAGTGAATAACAACAAATATTTAGAAAGACATGACTGGGAGGCTGGAATTATATACTGGATATTTAATATCCTTTATAAATAAACATATGTTAAATCTCTACACTACAAGTGAAAACTCCAAAATATCTTTGAGTTCTGTGCTAGAACATGAGAATTATTTTTGTTTAGTTTTGTTTTGTTTTTGAGGCAACTGGGCTTAAGTGACTTCGCCAGGGGCACACAGCTAGTCTGAGGCCAGATTTGAAATTCCTGAGGCCAGTTTGAAATTCCAAGCCTTAAACTCTATCCAATGGGTCTCTTAGCTACCCCTTTCCTTACATCGATACCTATTATATTCTTTCACTACCAAAAAGAAAACAAAAAAGCCCATTCTTCTCAAGAATGACTTCCCATCTCCCTTCCAACCTTTAATCCTATTTGGAAAGGAATGTGGCTCATATAGATTAATCACTGTCTCTAGAGTCAGAAGGTTTGGGTTCAAATCCAGACCCTGCCATTTACTGCCAATTAGACCGTCGCATGACCCTAGTGATCTTCACTGGCGGACTGGCCTAAATGATCTTCAAGACCCCTTCCAACACTAATTTCATTAGGGAATAAATATGGTCTGTGGAATGAACACCACCTTGGAGGCCCAAAGACTTAAACTTAAATCTGCCTCTGCCCATATCTTACCTGTGTGACTTCAGGCAAGTAACAATGCCCCTGGGCCTGAGTTTCCTCATTTGTAAAATGAGTGGGTTGGTTTAAAGGTCCCTTCCAGCTTAAATCTATGATCCCATCATCCCATCTTAGCCTGGTATTTGACCATTAGTGACCTTAGACAAGTCACCTTATCCCCAGTGGACTTCAAGTTTCATCCACTATAAGAAGAAGAAATTATCCCAGACAACCCCTGGAGTCAGATGAACTGGGGTCAACCCCCACTTCTGGTGCTTACTGCTTGTAAGAGGCTGGAGAATTTACTGCATTTCCCCTCTCCTTTATAAAATGAGGAGCTTGAATGCCATGGACTTCAAGGCTTCGGACCATCTCTAGACATATGCTCCTCTAGGAGACTTGCACACAGTGAGCCTGTATACAGTGAGCACTTAACAAATGCTTTCTTTCACTAGTTGCCCAGTCCTATACTTCCATTCCACATTACCCTGTCTTCAGTGGAGGAAACAGAAACTATAATTACTCATTCTTCTTCCCCAAACCCTGTGGTGTAGCTTGGGAGTGGGGATCTCAGCAGAGGAAGTGGAAGAAACCAGAAGGTTCCTGACTTGCCTAAGTCAAAGATGAGTGACAAGGTCTTAGGGGAAGTAGGAAGAGGACTTCTGGATGTTCAGCCCTAAAGGGGACCTTGTCTTGTCTTCTTTGAGGCAGTGGAGTAGAGACCCAGCAGAGTGCTGGGTCTAGAGATATGGATCTGGGTTTGAATCCTGCTTCTGCTACCTGTGTCATATTAGGCAACTCTCTTATATTAGGCAAATCACCCACTCTCTTGGGTCTCAGTTTCTACATCTTTAATAAAAAGGGATGTGGGACAGTGTGGTACAACGGAAAGACAGTCAGAGGATATGTATTCAAATCCTCCTTACAGGACTTACTTGCCCCTTAGGTGGAAAGCCCTTTCTTCTCTCTGTATACAGATGTGTCCTCTTCTGTAAAATGAGGGGGATGGATGTGGTAAGGTATAAAGTCCCTGTGATCCTTAATATCTTCTTCCTCTGCCCTCCCTCCTAAGCAGCTGGTCAATACCTCCTACCCACTTCACTAGCCCATAAATTAGATGGTGCTTTTCCTAAGGAACTGTGAAGCCACAGGGCAGCTGCCTGGCCCTCTCCTGACCCCTGCCCACAGCCAGGCCCCTCACAGGAATTAGTCAATGAAGCTGCTCTGCACAATCTTATTTCCTAGCTATGATTCCTTAGGGAGGAATGAATGCCCAAGAAAGCAAGAATTAAAAAAAGAAAAAGAAAAAAGAAGCAGCAGTACATAGAGGAAGGCAGGAAAAACAAGAAAGGAAGATGGGGAGAGGAAAGAAAGGAGGAGGGTGGGACCCATAAACTATAAAGCCAGAGGATTGTTTCCTCTTATCTTTTAATGGCTTTTGTTAAATAAGCATCAAGTTGTGATTCCTCTAATTGTTAGTAGCATCCCTCCCCTGTCTTCATTTGCATTTATTCTCTTTGTATTTATTCTGTATATTTATCAAATATAGGATCAAATCAGATGACATATGAAAGCATTTTATCAGCCTTAAAGTGCTGTATAATGTTAGTTATTATTATTATTATTACTTATTATTCTCTGTACTGTCTCCCCATTGGAATGTGAACTTCTAGAGATTAGGAATTGCTTTATTCTCCCTATTTGTATTCCCACTTCTTTGAGCTTTGTTGATAACTGATAAATTGCTTGTTGTTTGGAAAAAAAAAAAGTTAAAGTATAATGCCATAGGACTTCCACCCTACACTGTTTCAGAGAAATTTGTTTTAGGTAAATTTAAGTGTTAATGACTAACACCACCATAATTATTCATCCAAATTCTGCCAGTCTTTCAGATAAACCCAAAGACTGTTTTTCCCTCTCCCAATATAACTCTAATCTTACAAGGATGGGGGTTGGGTGAGAAGGAAAGGCTCAGCATTCAAACTTCTTTGAAGTACATCATGTTCTCATAAATTGCTTTTTAAAAACATCTTGAGCACACACAAGTCAATTGATTAGTAATGCTTTATCTAGGGCTTAGCATGTAGAAGGCAATAGGTAAGGGTGTATGTTGGAGGGATCAGGGTTTTGTGGCCTGCATGTTTTTAAAGCAACATCCCAAATCCCAACTAAACCTCCAATATCTTAAGGCAATTTCTGTTTCTAAATTTTAAAATTCAGTCTTCTCCCTATGATTTCCTCTCCCTCTCCTCAATCAAAAAAAGTGTATACACACACATATATCCCAATGGAATCTACAACATGGAATCAGACACATGCAGGGTAGATGGGAGGTTATCTCAGAGGGAAGGCGCTAGCATTAAGGAGGACTGTTTCTTGCAGAAAGTGGGATTTTATGTGGCACTTGAAGGAAGCCAAGAGGTACAGGTGAAGAAAGAAAGCAATATAGGCATAGGGGACAGCCAGTGGACTCACAAACTCCCTTCACAGGTCACAACTCCCTTTATTTGAGTATAACCTTCTTGGGTTCACTGGGGTAGGGACTATCTCAATTTGGGGTGTGTGTGTATGTATATATATATATATATAATACACATAGACATATACACATATATGTGTCTATATTATATATAAAAATAGTGGGGGGGGTGATGAGGGCAGTTAGGGAGTATTAGTATTATTAGATAGATCACTGGGCTGGGAGGGAGGAAGATCTGAGTTCAAATCCAGCCTCAGACAATTCCTAGCTGTGTGACCCTGGGTAAGTCATTAAACCCTGTCTGTATAACTTTCCTCATCTCTAAAATGACATGGAGAAGGAAATAGCAAACCACTCCAGAATCTTTGCCAAGAAAATCCCAAATGGGGTCATGAAGAGTTAAATATGACTGAAATAATTGTATAATAAAAAGGGGGTTGGAGAGAGAGAAAATTGATATTTTTTCCTTTGTGGGATGTGCTATAGATGTAAAGTGTTCATTGCACTTTAAGATGAGGACACTGTTATTATTAGTTTTGCTTAACTGTTTTACTTTATTAAAAGAGACCTCTCAAGAAGTGGGAGTAATCTGTAAATGTTTATAATATAAAAACAAAACATCACAGAACTGAAAGTGTAAAAAAAACATTTTTTTTCAAATTGCATTTGAATCCTTAGTGCTTGGCCCATAGCAAGCACTTAATAAACACTTTTGGACTTATTCATCCCCATTTGGGAGTGGGTGAATGCTGCTTGTGCACTTGTGTAGGGTCAAGGAGAGATCTAGACTCATTTAGGCAACTTGGAGGAAAGGAAGCAGCAGGGCTACTTCTGGGGCTCAGTTTTCCTTGTCCATAAAATGAGGGAGTCACACTAGGTATCTAAAGTCTTTTCAGATCTAATATTGTGTTATATGTCTCTTCCCTTGAGAAGTTGTCCTGAATTTTATTTACTTGGGAAAAAGAAGCTCAAACTATGTTAAAACTAGAAAAAAGCATTTGGGAGAACACCCATAACTACTGGTGTGTGTCCCTCTTCTATTTCTACAAATTCTCTGAGAGTCATCTACCCATGAATAAAGACTGGCCATTTTCATTGTGGAGGGAAAAAATGGGTTTTCTGTAAAAGATGTTGACCAGTGGACCACATCTTTACCATTTTACCTCTAATGAAAAAAAGTAGAGAATCTCAGTTCCCAGTAATACTTACTGTTTGTTGATTATGAAGGGACACTGAATTAAGTAGAACAAGGAGTGTGAGTAGGCTGCACCATTTACCCATTGTGGAAAATAACAGACATAAAGGATGTCATAAGGAATTCTATGATGGGGAGGAAAATGAATCAGTCACATGGTGAGATTGAGGGGTAATAGGTAGATAGATAGGCAGAAAGCTCTTCTGGTATCCTTGATATGTCAAGAGAAAGCAAAAAGGGAGATATGGACAAGAGATGCACAGGATGGGCAGGCAAGGATGACTTTCAACATAGAGAAGTGGAAAGAAGTCCTCAACTGGTGAGATCCCAGCTGCACTGAAGGTCATCAAAGCAGCACAGTATATAGACGGGCCTGGAGCTGGGAAGAGTCATCTTCATGAGTTCAAACTCAGAAACTTCCTAAGTTGGCAAGTAAGCTGGGCAAGTTATTTAACCTCTTTTGCCTCAGTTTCCTCATCTGCAAAATGAGCTGTTTGGCAATCACTTTAGTATCTTTGCCAAGAAAACCCCAAATGGGGTCATGAAGAGTCAGATATGACTGAAAACAACCCAACAATAACAGCTGCATTGGAATATAAATACTGTGTGTTGTCCTTTCCAAGATAATTCTACTCTAAAAAAAAAAAAAGTCCTGCTCCAGTGATTCTTTGTGATGTGCAGGTGGTTTTGAGTTCTCAAAATCCCTGCCAGTATAACATAAACTCTGCTAGTTCCTGGAATAAAATGGCAGAGCTGAAATATTATTCTAAGTATGGGGATGGCTGGTGCAAACTATGGATATCACAGATGGAGTCATGTATAAGACCAGAGAGAAAGCCAGTTTAGTTGGATTATGAAGTACAAGAGGATTATGGACCAAAGGAAGCTGGGGTCAGTCTGGGAAGGGCTTCAAATCTAAATGGAGGAGTTTATATTTTATATTAAAGGCAAAGGAGAAATACTGGAGTTTATTGAGCAGGGAAATGATAAATTTGTGCTAAGGAAAATAAATCACTTTGGTCACTCTATGGAAGAGAGGATGAAGCGGGGAGACTTGAGTCAGAGAAACCAATTAGGAGGCCTATGGAAGAATCGAGGTGAGCAGTGATGAGGACCTGAACATGTAACTTCTGATATGAAAACCTCTATTAGAGTTGTAACTAGGGTAAGATAATCAGGACTCTGCCTCGGGGTGCCAAATTTAGAAAGAACTTAGAGAACTTTGAGGCCTTTGGCTTTGCCCTATGCCCTCTCCAGCAGTGACTCACAGTCCCATGATCTCTAACTGCCAAACAGAGTGAGGAACCTACCTCCACCTCACTTGAGGGTGCTGTTTAGTCCAGCTACAAAAAAGGCTAATTATGGTTCTGGTCACTGGCAAGTCCCATTTCCTCTAAACAATCTGAGTTATCCTAAAGGGTCTGTGAGTTGAATGACTTCCAGTACTTTAGGTGTGGTCTTTTCAAAGCCTTGATTTTCCTTTCTGTTTTGTTTCCTACATTCTTCCTGATGGAGCAGTATTGTGTTGACCTTTGGGACTGAAGGATACATTAGGCTGGTTTCTGAGTACATGATGACGTCAACATCCCTTTCCTGGGTTCATGACTCAGGTTTCACAGTCCATCATCATCTGCTGAGCATCACTGCATGAGTTTCCCCTCTAAGCTTTACCATAGAGTGGCTTCCACTGACGCTCATCTGTCACTTCTCTGCCCACTCACACAGCTAGGTGAGATCGCCTTGCAGCTTATTTTCGTCAGCCTGGCATTTCACTACCCAGAAGGACTGAGTGTCATCTGAAGATTTTGAGGTTTCCCTATACTCTCTGCTCCGAATAATTTAGTAAAATGTCAAGGAAGACTGCTCCAGCTCAAATTCACATGAGGCTCCCTTATAAATCCTTGGCTTCTCAGTTTCCTCTTCTGTAAAGTGAAGGACCGTGTCAAAGCGTCCTTAACTTGCACTTCACAAACTGGTTTGTTTTTCAAAAAATATATTTTGTCAACTTGATTTAAATACAATTGATCTCTTTTATAATCCCCTATTATTTATTTTATGAATTGGAAGACATGATTTTGAGAAAGTATCCATAGATTTCACCAAAAGGGTCAACGACCCAAAAAAAGGTGAGGAACTCTCAGCCTAGATGATCTCTCAGTTTTTTTCATCCCAGAACTACCCTTTGCTTCTTCTCTTTAAGGTCATTTAATATCTCTCTATCCCTCCCCTACTTTTCTTTTTACCAGACTTTGATTTCATTGGTATTGGAAGCTACCAAAGAGAAACTGACCCTATCAAAGCAGATGGGCACTTTCTCTTAATGTATTAGAAAATATCCTTGGAATACTGAGAAATTTTGGGACTTGTCCAGGGTCACACTTCCTTCCTGGGCCCCCAGCTACTTAATTACTAGTTTTCTCCCCTTAAAAATTTGTTTATAGCATATATATGTGTGTATTTATATATGTAACACATATGTTTGTGCACATGTGTATGATATAGATGTGTATTAAGTATACCTGTATATATGTTATCTATACATGAGCATATAAATATGTGTGTCTGCATCTGTGTGTATGTATGCATTTTTTTTCAGACAATGTTTTTGTTCTCCTGGAATCTCGAGCAGAACACACAGTAGATCACTCAATAAGTTTGTTGGATTAATTTTATTCACCGAACATCCACATACTTCAAGGTCCATCTAAAGACTGATTTTCTATAGGAAATCTTCCCTAATCTCATTTTGGTTTTGAGGCTTCATCCATTTTTGCCCATCCTGTTGTGTATTTGTTTCTGTAGCTTTGAGATCTTTTCTGGGAAATGATTTTCACATTTGCTTTATCTGCAAGACTATTTCGATAGTTTAACATAATCCAATTTATGACCTTATAAATCACTGAGGGAATAGATTAGGTATACAACCTACAGAAGTAAACAAATACAGTAACAGAGTTACTTCAATTCAATACCCAAAGGTCTCAGTTGCTAGGGGGAAGGATTCACTATTTGACAGAAACTGTTGGAAAACTGGGATAGCAGTCTGACAAAATTTGGGTTTAGACCAAAACCTCATATCATGTCATATAACAGAATAAGCTTCAAATTGATATGTGACTTAGATATAAAGTCACATCATGAAGAAATTAGACCAGCAAGGAAGAAATTACTTTTCAGATCTATGGATAAAGGACAGAGGTCATGATGAAACAAGTGATAGAGAAGATCACACAATATAAAATAGGTAATTTTTATTATGTAAAATTAAAAAAAAAGTTTTTTGCACAAGCAAACCTAGTGTAGTAAAAATTAGAAGAGAAACAGCTAACTGAGTGTAGCAGCAAGCACCCCAGCATTCCCAGGGTGGCTGCTAGCACAGGTTCTTGGATCTGCTTTGTTAAAGGAAAGCAACTCAAAATGGGTTAACAAGCTTACTTTAATCAGTCAGACATATATTGTTTACCTTGTTCAGGGGAAAATGGTCAGCACCCCAAATTTCAGAATACACAGAATTATCAAGTCAGAGAAACAGATCAAGTAGACAGATTTCCAAACTGTCCAACCATTACATCCATACCCAGTCAACATCTGGGTTTCCACATCTGGGTTTTTCAAAGCCGGGGGACTCTCAACAACGGCTTCCCAGAATTCAGATCAAATCACAGAACACTTCTCAAAGTGAGTCCCAAAACAAAGCTACACATCAGTGCTTATATAGCCTTCTCCTGGCTCAGAGAATGTAACAACCTTATTGACTCACTGGCCAATCAAGAAGTATCTACTGAAAAACAAGCCTCCCTCCCCAGGCTTCAGGTGCATTTTAGCCTAGGGGCAGGGAAGATCTTCCGAATTTGCATTCCCATTACACTGAGGGAAAACATCTTTGCAACAAGTATCTCTGAAAAAGGTCTTATTAACAAGCTGTATAAGGAAGTGATTCAAGTTTATATGACTAAGAGCAATTTCCCAATAGATAAATGGTCAAAGGATACTAACAGGCAGTTTTCAAAGGAAGAGATCCAAGCTATAAACAATCACATAAACATGCTCTAAATCATTAAGAGAAATGCACTTTTAAGCAAGTGACTACCCTCTCCACAGGGATTGCTGGCCTGACTGATGGCTCTGGGTGAAGGACCTTTAGCCTAGGGAACATGGATGTTTCTAGGGTTCTTGGATTTAGCTGCCCACTCTAGGCTGTTGGTCAATGGTTGGTATTAGTGGTAAGGAGGACATCTGGTTCATTATAGTTTAAGGGTGGCTTGATCTCAATGATGGCTACGGGGACCAGGCTGGAAGCAGGGCTGCTGGTATAGAGGGCACTGCCATTCCCCAGGCTTTGGGCTCAGAGTCATGGACTATTTCCATTAGTCTCTGAAGGGAGGTGGTGGTCAAGGAGGTGGCAATGATTTGACTTTTCTGGCACATACCACTTGCTGTTTCTCTCTCAGAATGTCTTTTTTTTTTTTTTTGATAGAAGGGGATAGATCAGGGAAGTGATAAGAAGATAGAGTTTACAGGACTGACTAGATATGGGACTATAAATGAGAACTAGAAGTTGAGATTGAGTGAGATCTATTTGGGTAGAGTGAGTTCCCTATCTCAATGAAATCACAGTTGGGACCCTATCTCATCCTATTATCATTAAACGATTGGCAAAGGTGATTTCTAGTTTCAGCTTGGACACCGTATGCTTATTTTCTCTGTATTTCAGTCTCCTCACCTGTAAAAGAGGCACTAGGGTCCTTTCCAGGTCTAAGATTCTCTGATTATTTTTTTTTTAATGGACTTGTCAAAGTTAGAAAGTCAGAAAGTTAAAATTCTTCCTGAGGGAGACTGGTCAAATGTCTGAAGGAGAGCCTGCTTGGTCTTGTTTAATTGCTCTAAAAAGAATTGTCTTCAGAAGGAAAGAGGGGCAGATCTTTGGGCTGTTTATCCCAACTACACAAACTGTAGACCTAGAAATCTGCATGTGTTAAGGAAGCATCTTAACCTCCCAACTAGTGCCCTCCCCCAAACTGTTTATTGAGAAGGAAGTTTTTCTTAAAGAGATAAGGGATCCCTTGAATGTAAACTGAAGATGAATGAAGAGGGAAACATTTGGTTTACCAAATACTTTCTGGGTGGTAGACACTAACCTGAAGCCCAAGGAAGCCCCAGAAGCCCTTTCTAGGACCAGAAACCTTTGAAACTGATGTTGCAAAGTTTGTTCAATTATCTTGAGTAATTTTCCCAAGTTAAGGAAGTTCCGAAAATATCCTCAGTGCTGCTAGTAAGCACTCACTTCCTTTCTGCTAGCAACTACCGTGTTTCCCTGATAATAAGACACTGTCTTATTAAATTTTTTGGACAGAAAAACACCAGAGGGCTTATTTTCAGGGGAGGGCTTATTTTAATGAACATTGACAGCAATTTTAATAAACAGGTAAATGTGAACCAAAAAAATGTACCTTTATTCAATAATGAATTCAATAAAGAACAGGATGACGCGCTCACTGCTGCAGCTCTGATGCGTTTCATGGGGGGGGGAGAGGAGGGGTACGGGACGGTGCATACAGAGGGTACCGTAATGTAGCATGTAGCGCAGGGGATCACCTTCACTACAGTAGCAACCTCAATAGGGCTTATTTTCGAGGGAGGGCTTATTTTAGAGGAATCTTACACAGTAAGGGAAGGGCTTATTTTCGGGATAGGTCTTATTATCAGGGAAACATGGTATGTATCTAGCATTTGGGTAGGGAGATGGGGGGTGTGCTCACTCCCCCCTCCCCCCCTTATTTCTCTCTGTATTAATGTGTGTGTTTGAGGAGGAGTGTAGGGGAAAGTCTAAGTAAACCTTCCTGGAAAAAGAATTCTATCCTTTGAGGACTGTGGCTGTGACCTTCCAATGACAGGTTTAAACTTTTATTGTTTTCAGATGTTTCCTAGTGAAAATTGTTTCTCTTTTAAATAAAACAGAAAAATTTACTTTTGTCTTTACCTTATCTGAAGACTTTCTACAGTTTAACACAATCCAATTTATGGTGGGATTTAAATTTCTAAGAGGATTGACCCTCAGGTGGAGAAAGATAATATGTATTAGTGTAATATACAAATATCTGTATATCTATCCATCCATCTATCTATGTGAAGAAATCAACAAGCATTTATTAAATGCGAAGTGAATAGATTGCCAGGCCTGGAGTCAGGAAGACCTGTGTACAAATCCTACTAGCCATGTAACCCTGGCAAGTCACTTTCTGTAGACGAGTCTCTAAGAGTAAGATTTATAGTCCAGAGCAGGGAAATTTCCTCTACTAATGTAGGTTGAAATCTTCTCTGAGGGCATAGAGGAGCTAAGAGATGTGCCTGGGTTTTCATAATCAGCACATGAGAGGTCCTGACCTAAATTGGTAGAGGGACTTGACCTCCCTAGGAGGGTGAAGATGTAGAGTCAAAGAAGGCACAGAGCATTTAGACTTTCACAGACGTGTGAGAGAAAGTGCTAACATGCATTGGTAGGGGGTTGGTTACCTCATCTGTGAGTTTGCTTTATCAATGAACTCACAAATCTATCCTCATTTTTATCCCTTATAGATATGCATTACAGTAGAGATAAGTCAAGAAAGACGAGAAAATTCTGAGCAGATAACTCAAATCCTTACTGAGGCAAAGACCAAACCCACCTTCCTTCTCCTTAGCATTTTTCTAGCTGAAAAATGGAAAGGAGGGAGGAGGAAAACCATTAGCAGCATCTGCTAGTGTGGGAGTGAAAGGCACACCTGTCTAAGCCATAAGGGTGGTCACTCACAGAGCTATCAAAGACCATAGAAATGAGAATGGAGGAAACTGAGAAGCCCCAAAAGCTGGACAAACGGGAGCTATTGAAGGAGAAAGGAAAACCAAATCCCTCCCGATATGGAGATTTGGGGCTTGGCCCGGCCCTTTCACTCTCAGCCAAATTGGTGGTGATTCTCAGGTCACCGAGAGGTCACCAGGGACAGGGGCAAGTATCACTAGTTATTGGGGATAATTAGAGGTTAGTTTAAGTATTTGAACTAGTGAGAGGAAATAAATCTACTGGGAGGTCTGGCCGCTGGATCTGGGTCATAGAAGCATTGATTTAAAGTAGGAAGTGACTTCAGAGGTCATTTAGTTCAACAATCTCATTTTACAGATGAAGAAACTGAGGCCCAGAGAGATTTTGTGACTTTACCTAGAGCCATAATTGTAACTCAAAAGTCTAGGGGATCTCCAGTAAAGTCCTAGTGCATATAGCATAAGGGACTTCATTTAGGCAAAAGTGCTGCCTAGATTTGTAAACATTTTATTTTAAGACTTCACCTTTTTATGAGAGCCAGTATGGAACAGGAGAAGAGAGCTGGATTTGGAGTCATTCAACACTGGTTCAAATCTCACCTGATCTGTAGAAAGAGGATAATAATATCACTTACTACCCTAAGGCTGTTGTGAAGATCAAATTCGATGAGATAGGTGCAAGTGCTTCTCAAGTCTCCAATTTCTTGTCATTTAAAAAGTGGGGGGAAGTATCCAGGTTCTTTAAATCTATAAATAGCTCAATTTTGAATCGAATGCTCTTTTTTGTAGTCAACAACAAAAAAAAAAATTAAAAGAAATGAGATATACCTGACACTTCTTTTAGTCAATTTTATGAATATCAGAATGAGGTCTGCTTTATCAATTAATAAACATTTATTAAATACCTACTGTGTGCTTTGGATAAGCATTTAGGAAAGCCTGCCTGTTTGGTACTCTGAACCTTCATCAAGGATGCTTTAAATGAATTTGTAGATTATCTTCCCAAAGATTTAAAATCAGCAAACTTTTCTTAAAGGATCTTTTAGCTTTGCTAGAGATTTTTTGTTTGGAAAAAATAAAAGCCAATTGTTTCATTTACTAATTCTGGATATTTTCTCATATATTTATATTATATAATATTTATATCAAATTGCAAAAAAGCTTTGCAGTCTTTATGCTTTTTTGTTTGACAAAGCCAGCAACTCACATGAGATGCCATCTTGGCTAACTCTTTGCCAATGCAGACCAAAAAGTAGTTTTAATCAGCATATTCCTACTGACAAAAATGAGATCTCTTCTTCATTTCAAGGAAATGGTCACATTTTATACTCTAGCATTTTTGCCAGATACAGACAAACCTGAAGTAGTCTGGCTCTGCCCTTTACTATCTGTGTGACTTTATGTTGTATTAGATGACCAGTGAAGTCCCTTCCAGTTCTGAATCTCTGAAGATGTTAGGATTTCATGTTCCTGTGGTTTAATATATTTTGATGAACTAAACCAAGTTGTCTTGCAAATTTTTTGCCAATTTTATTTTAAAATATTTTAATTGATTTCTTGTGTTTTCAAATATACTCATCCCAAGACTGATCTTCTTCCTAGAGAGCCATCACATAGGGCTTTTAGACTTTGAGGGCAACTTTCTATTTATTATGTCATACCAATTCTCCCTTTTCATCTGGAGGTGTGTGTGTGTGTATGTGTGTGTGTGTGTGTATGTAAGAGAGAGACAGAGAGAGAGAGAGAGAGAGAGAGAGAGAGACATGTGAGAGAGAGAGAGAGAGAGACATGTGAGAGAGAGAATGCATGTGCATATTCCTGCCTTCAGGAATACATCTTGGCTTTTGATTTCATCAGTGTAGGGAACTTCCTAGATTGGAAATCTCTTCAATTGATTTGTATCACCAACTGATCTACAGCTGGCACGCTTAGACTTTGAGTAACTTACCTATAGTCATATGAGTAGCAGGCAGTAAAGGTTATAAGTAGAGAAGGAATTGAATACATCTTCTTGACTTCAGGTTTGACCCTCTATCCACTGTATGCCTCTTCCTGATTTATGTTATGATATTCCTTTATCCATTGAACATTTATTAAGTTCCTGTTATATTCCAGTCAGTGTGCTAGGCTCTGAGAATAGAAAAATAATAATGAAACAGTCCCTGTCCTCAAGGAGCTTATGTTCTATTGTATTGGACAAGACGATCTCTGAGAGTGTTTCCAGCTCTGAGATTCTGTGAATCTTCTGGTGAATCTGTTTATAAACTGACCCATGCACATTATTGAAATTCTAATATGACAGTGGAGTGGCATGCCCTGCTGTACAAAGTGTGTAGTTAGTGTCCAATAAATGCAAGAGAATCACGTATCTTTAGCTGTGTGTGCCCATATCGTTTGGACAATAATGATCAAGGTTATCTTGTCTGAAGAGGTAGATGAGAACATGAGACACATTTTCCAGAGGACTGAGATGTTACACCCTTAATTAAGAATCTGGCTTCTGCTTTTCATATTGCTTCCTGAAAAATGTATAAATGGACACAGGTTATCAGAGTACATGGATGAGATTTCTCGATAAATTCCATAATAGACTTGATGTCATTGACATACAGCCTCATTGGATTTTATAAGTCAGAGAGACTTTTATCTTAATATCCTTATATTATAAACAAGGAAACATTTATAATCACCCAGTTACACTAATTAACATTCCCTCAACATTAATTTTCTGTATAGGCTGTCCCCCATGCCTGGAATGTGGTCTTTTCTCACCTTTGCCTAGAAAAATAGCTAACTTCCTTCAAAGGTTGGCAAAAATATTCCCTACTACAGGAATCCTACGCTGATTCTCCTTACTTCCTCCCCATAAGAAACTCCTTTATATCAACTTTATGTTCAATTTTCTGTACATGTGTTATCTACTTTCTCTCCTAATATAGTGTAAGCTCTTTCAGGTCAGGGGTATAGGAGACATTTAATAAGTATTTGCTCAATGAATGTCAAACACGTTTTAAAAAAATAGTATTTTATTTTTTCCTCAATTACATGTCAAGAAAATTTTTAGCATTCATTTTTATAAGATTTTGAGTTCCAAATTTTTCTCCCTCTTTCCCTTCTCCTCTTCTGAAAAAGGCAGGCAGTTTGATATAATTTATACATGTGCTAGCATATAAAAATATTTCCATGTTAGTCACATTTGTGAAAGAAGAAATAGATCAAAAGGAAAAAAAACCCACAAGAAAGGATAAAGTAAGTTAAAAATATATATATGTTTCAGTCTGTATTCAGAGTCCATCAGTTCTTTATCTGGACATATATAGCATTTTCCTCTGTGAGTCCTTTGTACTTGGATCATTGTTTCACTGAGAAAATTGCTGAGTCATTTGTAGTTAATCATCATTCAATGTTACTGATGCTGTGTACAATGTTTTCCTTGTTCTGCTCATTTCACTTTGCATCAGTTTGTACAAGTCTATTCAGGTTTTTCTTTTTATCTCCTTTTTTTGGGGGGGCAGGCAATTGGGGTTAAGTGACTTGCCCAAGGTCACATGGCTAGTTTTTGTGCTAAGTGTCTGAGGTTGGATTTGAACTCAGGTCCTCCTGACTCCAGGGCCAGTGCTCTATTTGCTGTGCCACCTAGCCACCCCCTATTCAGGTTTTTATTAAATCTGCCTGTTTGTCATTACTTATTGCACAATAGTATTCCATTACATTGAACAATTTGTTCAATATTTCAACCATTCCTCACTTGATGGG
The DNA here is from genome assembly GCF_028583685.1 of Petaurus breviceps papuanus. Lineage (NCBI taxonomy): Eukaryota > Metazoa > Chordata > Mammalia > Diprotodontia > Petauridae > Petaurus > Petaurus breviceps. The sequence goes on along the minus strand of NW_027185889.1, from coordinate 9,040,372 downwards.
CATACCTCAATTTTCTATATTTTGCCACCATAAAATGGCTGTATTAATATTTTTGCATATGTAGGTCCTTTTCCTTTTTTTCTGATCTCTTTGGGACACAAACTTAGTAGTGGTATTGCTGAACCAACAGTGCATTAGTGCCCCAATTTCCCCAAATCTTCTCCAGCATCTATCATTTTCCTTTTCTGTCATATTAGCCAATCTGATAGGTGTGAGGTGGCACCTCAGAGTTGTTTTAATTTGCATTTCTCTAATCAAAAGTGATTTAGAGCATTTCTTCATATGCCTATAGGTAGCTCTGATTTTTTTCATCTGAAAACTGCTAATTCATATCCTTTGACCATTTATGAATTGGGGAATGGCTTGTATTCTCATAAATTTGACTCAGTTTTCTATGTATTTGAGAAATGAGGCCTTTATCAGATGTACTTGCTGTAAAGATTGTTTCCCATCTTTCTGCTTTATTTCTAATCTTAGCTGCATTGTTTTTATATATAAAAGTCTTTTAATTTAATATAATAAAAATTATCTATTTTATATTTTGTAATGCTCTTTATCTTTTATTTGGTCATGAGCTTTTCTTTCCCCATAGATCTTACAGGTAGACTATTCCTTGCTCCTCTAATTTGCGTATGGTGTCACCTTTTATGTCTAAATCATGTCAAGGGTCTGTCATATTTACATTTTCTAATATTCTATTTACTTCCTTAGTTTCTTTCTTGTTTATTTCAAATACATTTTAAAAGTTGGATTTTTTTTACCTTCTGTATAGTTACAAGGTCAGGCAGGGCCAGGCCCAAGTAGTTGTTAGTGATGAGAATCAAGAAACAATAGGGAGAAATAGTCATGGAAGAGGTAGGTTATGTATAGTGATTGTAATGGGAATTTTTTTTTCTTTTTGATCACTTAGATGACTTTTTGGATGATCACTTAGTTTCCTTCTAGTCCTGAGATTCGATGATTCTTATTCTGAATCTCCTGAGGAGTCACTGTCCTTTTCTGACCAGGTAGAAGAAACAACTAACAGTAAAAAAAAGTTAGATAATTCTACTCAAGATTCAGCTTGTATGAAGCATGCTAGACTACAGGACAGAGGTGAAAGTCCCCTGAGAAAGCACTTCCTCACTTTACTGATAAAGACATAGAGGCCTAAAATAGTTGACAGGATTTTCCTACAGTCCAATAGGTAGTAAATTAGCAGAGGTAGCATTTGAACTCAGGTCTTCTGATTCCAAGACCAATATCCTATGACTGTATTATTCCGTCTCTCTTCAGTATTTCATCTCTGCTTCCCTTCCCTTTATCTCCAAACCATTTCCTCCTTCAAGAGGTGAGTCTAAGAACTTTGAACTACACCCTTGGTACCAATCTGGACTCTGATGTAGGCCCCTGAAAGGTTGGAGCCAGGAGTGTGCAAAATATTTAACAACTGACTCTGGAAAACAAATTACTTGGGATATACTTTTTTTTTTTAAGCAATTGGGGTTAAGAAACTTGCTCAGGGTTACACAGCCAATTATTTCTGGGTGTGGTGCCGAGTATCTGAGCCCGGATTCGATCCCAGGTCTCCCAACTCTAGGGCTGGCACTCTTATTCACTGTGTCACCTGGCCACCTCTAAGCAATTGGGGTTAAGTAACTTGCTCAAGGTTACACGGCTAGGTGTTTCTGGGTGGGTGCTAAGTATCTGAGCCCAGATTCGATCTCAGGTCTCCCAATTCTGAGGCTGGTGCTCTTACTCACTGTGCCACCTGGCCACCCCAGTCGGGATATACTTTTAAATTTAATCTGAATTATTAACTTTTTTTTATCCACTACTAAGTCTAGAAATAAACAGAATGATAAATTAAGCCCAGATTTGTGGCATTTGCTGATTCTCAAGGTGTAAATATTCACAATGAAAAAATAACATTTGGCTCTTGAGAGTCCTTTCAAGCTGACTCCAGACATAACCCTAGTAGAGCTGTCTTGCTTACTTGCATTCCTCAGCACAGTGCCTGGAACATAGTGATTAATTGGGGATGAATGTTTTCCCTCTCTCTCTCCCTCCATCCCTTTCTTTCTCTTCCCTTTCCCATTCCTCTTTCCCCCTCTTTCTTCTCTTTCACAGACTCTTCCTTTGTTTCTCTCCTCTATCTTCCTCTTCCTCTCTTTCTCTTCCTCTCCTGTCTCTCTCTTTTCCTCCTCTTCTTCTCTCTGTCTCTTCTATCTTCCTCATCTTTTCATCTTCCACTCTCTCCCTCTCTTTCTCTTTCCCTGTCTCTCTCCCCTCTCTCTTTCCCCTCTATCTTTCCTCTCTTTCTTATCTCTTCCCCTTTCTTCTCTCTTCTTCCCCCCTCCCTCCATCTCTCCAACATTTATCAATTACTTTTCTCTCTATTTACCTATCTCAACTGCTTTTACTTACAAAGTTGCTTGTTCTCAGTTTTTACTTATCCAGAGTTCCTGTTGTTAGGAAAATTAGACCCACCAAAGAGAACATCAAACTCTAACAATGTTCATCTTGCTGTGAACTAGAATCTTAGGACAAAGGGCCTCCATAACCCTCCACAAGCGTCTGCAGCTGAATGGAAGTCCACTGGGAGAGATCGTTAGCAGATCTTTCTCTCAGAGAGAAATGCCTTTCAGATCCATGGGAAACCTGATAGTCATGGGCCTGTGCCCCTAAAATAAGCTCTTTTCAGAGTTTTCCCAAGCTATCCCTGTCTCTTGACAAGAGGGGGCCCTAGGTTTGTTCTCAGAAGCTGCTTCACTGATTCCTATAAGCCTATTTCTCCACACAGATGGTTTGAATTAATTTTATTTTGGTAAGAGGAGGCATTCAGTCAGGGTGCCATCTTTTTTCTGTGTAGATTGATAGAGGCATATAGGAAATGTTAGCTTGTTTGAGCAGGTGAACAGCCAGGATGAAGGAGAGTAGATATTTCATTGGTACCCAAGGAAAGCTAAAAGACCTACAGGGAAAGGTCTCTAGTACTTTTGGTAGATTCTCCATGGAGGATTTATGAGAGGGCATGGATAAGAATCCCACAGGATGAGAGAGTATAGATAGAGTATGCTATGAGCATTGGAGTTCCTTCATAGGGGAAATCATGGATCTAGGGGAGTTTATTGGAACAGATACTCTAAAAAATCAGTATAAACCCTAGTGCTTTTTAGTTTTGATCTAGAGAGTCAGAGAGAAGGGGAATGTGCACAACTTATTGGTCTGCTAGATCAGTCCTTCATACTGGATTAACTCTTGAAATTGCAGGAGACCATGGAGTAAGATACTTAGAAACTAAAACAGATGCTAGATGTGGAGTCCAGAAGACCCAGGTTCAAATATTACTTCTTGTGCTTGTGTGATTATGAACAAGTTGGCTCTGGCCCTCAGTTTTCTCAACTGTAAAATGGGGATAATAATACTTTTAGAACCTTGCTCAGGGTCACAGAGCTAGCTCAAATTTGAGCACATGTCTTCCTGACTGGAGACCCAGCACATTGTCCAGTGTGCCATTTAGCTACCTCCAGGACTAGACAGCAGCAGCAGCAGCAGCAGCAACAACAACAATGAAAGCTAGCGTTTCTATGGGCAGCTAGGCTGCTCAGTGGATAGAGAGCTGGCTGATCATCTCCCTGAGTTCAAATCTGGCCTCAGACACTTAATTACTGTGGGATCCTGGACAAGTCACTTCACCCTGTTTGCCTGAGTTTCCTCATCTGTAAAATGCGATGGAGAAGGAAATGGAAAACCACTCCAGTATCTTTGTCAAGAAAACCCCCAAAGGTGTCACAGAGAGTCAGATATGACTGAAAATTACTGAACAACAATAACAGCATTTGTATAGTGCTTTAAGGTTGACAAAAATTTACTTATGTTATATCTTAGTTGAGGTCACTAAGTGGAAGTGGTTAGTGTATTGGTCCTGGAGTCAGAAAGATATGAATTCAAAGTCAACCTCAAGTACTTACTAGCTGTGTGACCATAAATAAGTCATTTAACCTCTTCTTACCTCAGTTTCCTCAACTGTAAAATGGGGATAATAGTACCTACCTCCCAGGGTTGTTGTGAGGATCTAATGGATTAGTCCTAGCACAATGCCTGGTACATAGTAGGTGATACATAAATGCTTATTCCCTTCCCTTCTCTTCCCCTACTTGAACCTTCAATCAGATCTCAGATCCTGTCTCTCTGACCACCAGTTGGTTCCTGTCTCCCTTCTCTGGAAGTTGTGTGCTGGAGTATTGCTTTATTTTTTATTGTATATCTTGGTTTTCTAGCTTCTCCAAAATGAACATGGAAATGCATTTTAATTTCCATCACCAAATTCACAGAGGGTCTAAAAAACATCATCTTTGTTTCTTGATTAAGCATCAGGCATGCTTTCTGGGTTCCTGTGTCCTTGCAGCAGCAATATCATGATGGAAATGGAATTTGAAAAAAAGAAAGTTCAATGGAGAAGAGTGACCTTAATGTTGGCCATGGTGTCCAGTGGTTGTAAGACCAGGTTAGGATACAGCAAATAGTGAATGGTAATGACTGCAGAGAAAGGAAAAACCCCAACCCCCTCAGAGGGACCAGGGAGAGAAGTAGTTTGACCACTAAGTTGGATGAATATGCTGCAGTCTGTTGTCCTTGTCTAACAGGATTGGATTGACTTAAACAGTGTGTCCTTTGTATGGTGGATTAAAAATCCCTCTCCTTTTTTTGGGGGGGGGGATTGGGAGGGAATGGTAACCTCTTGCCACTCCATTCCTTTCTGCTTATCTGCCCTGTCTGTTGCTTCCTTATATGGCCATTCTCGGAAGTGCAGGAATTTGGATGTGATGGGAAAGGGTAATTCAAACAGCTCGATGACATTCATGTCAGGCAAGAGATGTATGGGGGTCATCCCACAGTAGATAAACAAGAAACAGACATCTGCTGGATTCTATCGGCTTGTTCATTTCACTCACCTAAAATGCCAATGGACCAAGCATCATGGGCATCTCTCCTCCTAGTTCTTTACAATCTATACACACATGCATATTTATGGAAACATCACACACACATATATGTACACAATACACATATACACATGTATATTTGTATTTATGTGAACATATGTATATGAATACATGTATATGTATCCAGATCTGTGATTTCATTTGCATGAGAAACGCCCTGGTGCAGAAACTCCCTCCACTGATTCATAGCAGCAACTCATCTGTAACTTAAAATCTTGGAGAAATGTTTGGAGTCCTGAGAAGTCAAATAATGAGTGTGTATCAGATACAGGACTAGAATCTGGGTTTTACTGACTCTAAGACCATCCCTCTATTTGCTTACCATGACAGGGGTTCTCAATCTTTTTGTGTGTGTCGTGGACCCCTTTGGTAGTTTGGCAAAGCCTATGTACCTTTCCTCAGGGGGTGGGGGGGGAAGTTTGTAAATGTTGTTTTAGTTAGAAGATAGGTGGTGCAATGGATAGTGCCAGGCATGGAGTCTGGAAGACCTGAGTTCAAATCTGGCCTCAGACACTCACTAGCTGTGTGACCCTGAGCAAGTCACTTAGCACTGTTTGCCTCAATTTCTTCATCTGTAAAATGAACTGGAGAAGGAAATGGCAAATAACTCCATTATCTCTGCCAAGAAAACTCCAAATGGGGACACAGAGTCAGACATGACTATAATGACTCAACAACAAAGCAAGAAGGAAGGAAAGAAGCATTATTAAGTTCCTTCTATGTGCTAATTATTTACAATTATTATTTCATTTCATCCTCGAAATAACCCTGGGAGGCTATGAGCACCATTTTTACAGGTGAGGAAAGTAAGGCAGATAGAGTTTAAGTAACTGTCTTGGTTCACACAGTTAGCTACTAAGTGTCTGAGGTAAAATTTGAACTCAGGTCTTCCTGACTCTAGGCTAAATGTGTTATCTACTGTGCCACTTAGCTGACTCTAATTCTAGTTTAGTGAAAATAGAACTGCATTCTGCCCTCTCCCCCCACTTTCCCTGCCACATCCAAGCTTGTGGCACTGTCTTTAAATGATCCCTTGGAGGTCTGTGAATGACTCAGGTTACAAAACCCAAATACCATTCATAGAGTTAGAACTGGAAAAGACCAAAGAGGCCATCTGATACAATCCTCTCATTCTATGAATGAAGAAATTGAGGCAAAGAGGAGAAATGACTTAATGCTCAGTCACCTGTGTCCCAACTTGGCAAAGCCAGGATTCCAACCTAGGTTCTTGGACTCCTAATCCATCATCCTTTCTGCTATTCATTTTGCAATCCTAGAAACCTGCTTGGAGTGATGATAGGTTAAGTGATATGTACTCATTTAAATTTGTTTTCATTTTCAAATTTTTATATATTTTTTTCCAATTACATGTAAAAACAATTTTAACATTTAAAAAAAAATTGAGTTCCAGATTCTCTCCCTTCCTCTCTTCTTCCCCTTCTTTGAAAAAGGCAAGCAATTTGATATAGATTATGCATGAGCAGTCATGCAAAACAAGTGATATATACTCATGATCATACAGCTAATATCTGTCAGAGGTGAAATGACTGGATTCCAAGGTTTTTGGAACTACTATGGTATACTGCCTTGCCTCTATTTCTTTGCTTGGATATAAATACTAATGGGCAACTAGGTAGCATAGTGGATACAGGGCCTGGAATCAGGAAGACACATCTTCCTGAATTCAAATCTGGCCTCAGACACTCACTAGCTGTGTGACCCTGAGCAAGTCACTTAGCACTGTTTGCCTCAGTTTCCTCATCTGTAAAATGACCTGGAGAAGGAAATGGCAAATCACTCTGCCAAGAAAACCCTGCATGGATTCACAAAGGGTTGGACATGACTGAAACGACTAAATAACCACAAATAGTCATGAGGATCTCCAGTTTTATGTTCCTCTTCACACTGTATCTTGAGGGGTCCTTTTTTAAAAAAGTATCATTTGATCCTCATGCCAACTCTATGAGGTAGGTAGTGCAGATCTTACTCTGTTTTCTTCATTCCTGAAGAATTTGAGGCACTGAAGGGGTTAAGTCATTTGGTCCAAACCACACAGCTAAGGAATAATCAAGTTAGCCATAGAACTCAATACTGTTGGCTCCTAGTTTTGGGTTATTTTTCTCCTTCTCCTGATTCGAATTTGGACTCTGAGGCTAGTAAGTGATGAGGAAATTTGCTATCTTTATTGCAAAATCTTAAATCAGCTTTTGCACCTCAATAGCAAATAAATGTTGCTTTTAGTAAATGCTTGTTGATTTGAATGAAGTGAAACATGAAAATAACCTAGAATAAATACTTTTCCAAAACGAAATTCTTTCATTCAAGACAACAAAAAAGGAGAACGGTGTAAAAGTTTCCTTGGTTTGTTCTTTTAGCATTTTACCATTCTCGCACTCTTTTTTACTGAATGTGGTAGAATTGACAACATAAGCTAAATGTAGTTGTCTGACAGTAATAAAAAAAAGGATCCATTTTATATGGAAGAAAGGAAATCTGTGGGAAGAAGGGGTCACAATCAGCCTTCACTCAGGCTGCTTAAGAAACACACTTTCTTTTTTCTTTTAAAGTTTTATTGATGTGTTTTTGTTTTTATATTACAAACTTTTACAGATGACTCCCACTTCCTGAGAGGTCTCTTAAAACAGAGTAAAATAGTTAAGGAAAACTAACAGTACATTGACCTCATCTGAAAATGCCTGCAACATTTCACAACTATAGCATCTTCTTTGTTGTTGTTTGGTTCTGTCTGACTCTTCATGACCCCATTTGGGGTTTTCTTGGACAAGACACTGGAGTGGTTTGCCATTTCCTTCTCCAGCTCATTTTCCAGAGGAGAAAACTGAGGCAAAAAGGGTTAAGTGACTTTCCCAGGGTCATATAGCTAGTATCTGAGACTAAATTCAAACTCAGGTCTCCTTGACTCTAGGCCCAACACTCTGTCCTCTTAGTTGCCCAATTAAGGGAGATAGGATCAAGCAAAAAAGAGAAGAGAAGAGGGCCTAACATAGAGTCTTGGGGGACACCAATGATTGATTAGTAGAGGTGACTCGAATGCCAAACTTTGACTTCTTTGTTACATAAAGGCTATTCCAAAATTTTCATTGAAGTTTTAAGCTTTAATATCTTCAGAAATATAATTACTACAGATTTACAAAGAAATTCTTAGAAAGTCTTTATATTTAATTTTCTTTTACAGTTATTTAGCTTTGTGAATTTTGAATAATACATTTTTAATTTGAACAAAATGGCACCCTGTCATAGGTTGCATAAGTGTAGTTTTACTTTTTTTTCCCTACAACTAGATAATAATACTCAGTTAGGGTAAAACCAGCTAATTCTTTCCTTTAGACCTAGAGGTAATTATGTATTTAGAATTGACTAGGGGAACCCCAGATTTGCTATCATCAAAGGCAGAAGGGGTCCTCTTGCTTGGCTACCTTAAGCCCTTGATGTAACTCCATTAGATTTTTTCCTTGTGGGATCACATCAAAGCTGTCATGTATGCACCTAAACTTTGTTCTTTGGGTAATTTTTAAGGCTAAAATTACAAATGCAACTCTTTCAATTCCTGGGCAGCTTCTCATGAAAATTTTTATCAAATTCAAAAATAGCACGACAGTGTTTAGGATGAATTTTAATTTTAAACTATTACTATTTAACAAAATTTAAACATCTAGTCTTTCAAATATTCTTTTTTTAATAAGTCTATAATCATTACATTTCTGAAGTTATTAAATCTTAAAACTACCAAACCTTTTAGTACATCCTTTATATTCACATACCAAGGTCCATTCATTTTTTATTGGTGTTTAAAAATTTTTTTTTACAAGTCACTTCCTAATAAACAGCCCAACTTTCTTACAACAAAGGAAAATAGGCAAAACCAATTAACATGGGAGATTGTAGCTATTTTTTTTTTAAAGCAATTGGGGTTAAGTAATGCTCAAGATTACATGGCCAGTTTTTTTTGTATGGGTGTTAAGTATCTGAGGCTGGAACTGATCCCAGGTCTCCTGACTCTAGGGCTGGCGCTCTTACTCACTGAGCCACCTGGCCACCCCGAGATTGTATCTTTTAGCATGGGCAACATTTACCCCCCCACCTTCCCCCATCTCTCTAAAGGGGAAAGAAGCACATTTTATCATCTGTCCTTCAGACCAGTGGTTCTGAACCTTTTTTTGTATCACGGATTACCTTTAGCAAACTGGCGAAGCCTTTGTACCTCTTCTCAGAATAAAGTTTTTAAATGCATAAAATAAAATGCATAGAAAAATGCAATATAAAGTTACATTGCAATGCATTTCAATTAGAAAATTTTTCATTTAAAATTTTAAGTTCCAAATTTTATCATTACCTCCCTCCTCCCCTCCTTCCCTAAGATGGTAAGCAATAACATATAGGTTATACATGTATGTATAACATTTTCATATTTTACAATTTTATCAAAATATTAAAAAAAAACAAGTTTGTAGAGCCCAGGTTAAGAACTCTTGGTCCCACTGGTCCCTTTCAGCTCTCTTTCTCTGAATCTATTGTAGTAGACATTCTTAAACCAACAATTCTCTACTGAACATACTCCAGAGACAAGACTAGTGATCCCATTTAATTCAAGTTTTATATACCTTCCCCCCCCCCAGGCAATCGGGGTTAAGTAACTTGCCTAGGGTCACACAGCTAGTAAGTGTCTGAGGTCAGATTTGTACTCAAGCCTTTCTGAATCCAGGGTCGATTGCTCTATTCACTGTACCACGTGGTAGCCCAAGTTTAGATACTTGTTTAGATTTTTTTATACTAACAAAATAACAATATCTTCGAAATCATGCCTACCTATGGGTTTTTTACTTTTTAGTATTCACTTTTGTCTTGAAGTCTTTCTCTTGGGAGTCCCCTAACTAACTGCAGGAGAGCACCCAGAAATGAATACTGTATGATTTGTTAAGGGAATTGACTTGAAAGCATCTCAAACTAAAACAACTCAATTAAAAAGAAAAAATACAAGAACTTCTTTGTTAAAGAGGAAAAAAAAACTAGAAAGAAAGAAAAAATAAAACCTTTGTGACCTCTAGTGCCATTTAATGCTCAGGGTGACTGACAACTTTACAATTTTGAAAGGAACTTCTGCTCCTAGCCCCCAAACAAGCTTTTAATGATGGGTTTAATCCTCTTGCTCACCAATTACAAGTTTTCCAACTATTACCTTGAGAGCAGGAGGAAACAAGGTGTATTATTATAGCCCCATCATCCTTTAGTATTTCCAATTTACCTCTTTTAGGCCCAGTCTGTGCAAAAGGTCTCATCCATTCATAATTTCCAGGAACCCAGAAAGAAGCCCATGAAAAGCATTGTGGCAGATCAGGCTGCCAGCAATCTGACATTCACCGAGCAGGGGCAATCAAATGGGGCCATCCATTAACAGGTCAGGCAGTAGTCATTAGGACCCCTTCCCATGCTTTTTCTAATGTTGATGGGCCTTCTGTCATTTTGAGAGGTTGGACTGCTCAGTATGTAACAGCCAGTTGGCATTCAGTCAACTCTCTTTTATAAGCCTGTGGAGCCAAGGATAAGACATTTGAACCCCAGGCTGCCTTCTGTCTGGCTATACCCTCAGTTTCTGTGGCCCATATCTTTTTCTTTAACAACTAAACAAAAATTCCCAATTAGAGTAAAGCAGCTAATCCTCTCCTTTAGACTTGGAGGTAATTATGTATTCTGAATCAACTGGGGGGACCTCAGAGTTGCTATAATCAAAGCCTGAAGTTTCAAACTAAAAGGTTGGCAGATGGATCAAGGACAGGATGGAGACAGGTTCTGTTCCCTTAAAAATTATCCTGCTGTTTATTCCAGAGTGTACCAAGTTGGATGATAATCCAAATTTCCAAAGAAGGAAAAATTAATTTATTAAAAAAATAATAAACTGGTCATGAGGTTTTAAAAACGCATAGATATGTGACTCATGAGATATATGAGATAGGAGTCATAAAATGAATTCTTTCTATGATGTTTCTTTAGTCATGAAATTTCTATTTCTTGGAAATTCTTCTCTTTCTTTTAGGTTTAGTTCAAGTGAAACCTTTTCCTGGAGGAGAAACCTTTCCCCCATTGTTAGTGCCCTCATTATTTTGTATATATATTGCATTTAATTATCTATATACACATATTATATAAATATATAAAGGCCATGTGTATGTATATATGTGTGTGTGTATATATATATATATATATATCTATATTTATAATTTACTTATCTGTGTACATGTTGTTTCCTCTAGTAAAAAGTAAGCCCCTTGAGTGCAAGAACTATTTTGTCTTAGTCTTCATATCCCCAACATCCAGCACAGTGCCTGGCACAGAGTGGGCACTTAAGAAATGCTTGAATTGAATGAATGAATGCAAAATTATTTGCCTGTGTTTAATCCCCATTGACAGTGCATTTCTGTGTACAACTATCGGGATTTGTTCTAAGTTTCTTAATTTTTTTTACACCAACTGTTGTCTAGCCACACCTCCCCCATCCTGTACTTGTGAAGTTGCTTTTTTGAAGCCAAGGGAAGAACTTGACATTTCCCTTGACGTTTTAGTAGACTTGGAGTCCAAAATGAATCATCAGTGAGACTCTGCAGCCAAGAAATGCTTATCAAATTTGCCAATGACACAAAGCTGGGAGAACGGGCTAAGAGATAGGATGATGATGAAGTCAAAATCCCCAAATAGTCCGACAAACTAAAATGGGCCAAAGTTAATGGGGTTAAACTTAATTGAGATCAATAGGAAGGCCTTCATCTGCATTCAACAAATCAACTCTGCAAGTACAAGATAGGAGTTTGGGGGGGAATCATTAGATAACCCTTCTCTATGAAGAAGATCTGGGACCTTTAGTGAACTGCAAGGTCAATGTGAGTCAACAGTATGGCATGTGTGGCAGCTAAAAAAATGCTAATATGATTTTAGACTTAATTAAGAGAAGTGTATTGTCTAGAATACAGGAAGCAATAGTCAGAATATCTCTAGCATTTTATTCAGGAATCGTGTTAGGAAGAAACCAGACAGACCAGAAGAGGGCAACCAGGATGATGAAAAGATTGAAAACTACATTATGATCTGAGCAGATAGGATTTTTTTTTGGTGGGGGGGAGAAGGACATTCTTTAAGAATTTGTCATTTGGGGAAAAGAACACTAGATGAAAATAACAGAGAAGTTTTTAGTTTTGGTGTAACTGAAAATATTCTAAGAGTTGCTCTCCAAAAATGGAATGAACTTCCTCAAGAGGTAGTGGGTGCCTTTTTACTAGAGGTCTTGAAGGTAATGGATTTTATAGTGGATAAGGTGGTTTCTGATGTTCCTAGACTGTGAGTGCCTTCAGAGCTTTTGACTTTCTTTGTATACCCAGCATTTGGCACAGTGCCTGGTATTTAGGAGAAGTTAATTAGATCCTAGACTACAAGGGAGGTATAAAGTCCAAGACCAGAAATGTGACAGTCTCCTATGGGTATTTGCCCTGCTTAGAGCACACCTGGAGTACAGTGTCAAGTTGTGGGTATCACATTTTAAAAAAATTGTCAAGCTGGATCAGATCCAAACAAGGGCAGACAACATAGTGAGGAGACTAGGGACCATGTCATACAAAGATCTGATAAATAGGTTGGGAATGTTTGGCCCAGAGAAGAGAAGGCTTAGGGGGCAAGTATTTTAAAAGGCTGTCCTGTATAAGAGAGATTAGACTTATTTTGCATGGCCACAGAGGGGAAGAACTAGGAATTATTGTTTAGCCGTGTTCCCTTGTTTCTGACTCTTTGTGACACCATTTGGGGTTTTCTTGGCAAAGATACTGGGGTGGTTTGCCATTTCCTCCTCCATTTCATTTTACATATGGGGAAACTGAGGTTAAGTGACTTGCTTGGAGTTACACAGCTAGTAAGTGTCTGAGGCCGGATTTGAACTCAGGAAGATGAGTATTCCTGACTCCAGGCCCAGCGCTCTATACAATGTGGTGCCACCTCATTGCCCTAGGAGAACTTGGTGAGAATTGCAAAGGGGCAGATTAAGAAGGAAAAACTTCCTAGTGATTAGAGTTGTCCAAAAGTATGATGGGCTTTGAAGTAGAGTGGTCAACCACCGTTTTTGGAACTCTCCAAGCAGCAGTGAGATAAGCTGTTGTTGTTTGTCCATCCTTGAAGAGGACTGTAACATCAGGTTGGTGATAAAGTAAATTGGATTTAAGGGAGGGAGGGTTGTGAAAAGTTACCAGACTTTTTTCTCTGGAGCCATCTGGGTCCAATGGCAAAATATAGATCAGAATGACTGGAGATGGCCCAGGATGCAGTGGGAGACCTTGGCTTTTTTAAGCTAAGGTCTTTAACAGGTCTCAGTTTGGCTGATGCAATACCCATTCAGGGATTAAGGCTAGGTTCCTATCAGGGTGATTGTAGAGGATTCCTATTCATGTATCATTTGGAATAGGTAGCCTCTGAGGTTCCTTCCAACTCTGAAATTCTATTAATCTGTGGTTCTAAATTTAGAACCTCGAATTAATTGGTGTTTCTAAGGTTACTCAGAATAATAGGTAGTATGGTGGATAGTGCTGGGTCTGGAGTCAGGAAGATTCATCTTCCTAAAGTCAAATCTGGCCTCAGACACTTATTGGTTGACAACGGGCAAGTCACTTCACCCTGTTTGTCTCAGTTTCCTCATCTGGAAAATGAGCTGGGGAAGGAACTGACAAACCACTTTAGTATCTTTGCCAAGAAAACCCCAAATGAGGACACAAAATTTATCCATTCATATACATATATATGCATTTAGTAGATGTAAATGTAAAGTTCTCATAGTGTTCATTTAGCCTTGTATTTTTTCTTGTATGTCATATTCATAAATGATGGCATATTATAATGTTATAGGACTAATTAATTATCTTCATTAAAAGAATGGGAATTTAAACCTGCAGTAACATAAAAATCAAGGAAGCATGTCATAATGCTTCCAGCCCCCTCCCATAGATATCACCCTAGGAAGCATCCCCTATGGAGATGTGATCTGTGGTGGTTGAAACTAGGACATTACCTATATAAATGAAGTCACGGCTCCATTTCAATCCTCTATCCAAAATCAAATATGTCTTAGTGTTCTACTTAACTCCTATCTTGCATCTTTCCCCAGAATAGCTCAGAGTACACACAGTAGGGCAAGTAATTTTTCTCTAAAAGTTTTGCTTGGCTTTGCTGGTGATACCTTTGCTTCCATTATTCCCCCATAGGAACAAAGGTATGAATGCTCATTTAGTTCCCAGGTTACTTATCAAATAATAAGGTGATGTGAGAACTGTGTTGTCATGATGATTATCTTCATTATAAAGAGAGCCTGGTGACTTATCTGAGGTCACACAGTGATAATGAATGTCAGAGCTAAGACTGGAATTCAACTCTTGCTTCTAAGACTTGATACCCAAAGAAACTATTGATGTCCTTACAGAGGTCACTTGTGACAACCTGAAGAGAAAAGCTGTAGGGGTTGAATTGGCTTCCCAGTTTCTAGATGCTTGGGGAAAACATCTAAAAAGGTGATGATATTTGGTGTGAAAGGGAATCCTCATCAAAAGCCTAGCCACAGCCCAATAAATCTCCTCCTTAGCAGATGCTTAAAAATGAATGAATGAATAAGTGCATATGTAAATGAATTAATGGATCTACTCCTTGTCAGTCAATAAACATTTATTAAATGCCTACTATCTACCAGGCATTATGCTAAATGCTGAGGGAGGATGATAGGATTTTAGACCTAAAAGAAACCTTAAAGTTAATCTAGCCCAAACTCCAAATTTTACAGGTGAGCAAACTGAGGCCCAGAGAAGGGAAATGAAGAATTAGAGTTGAATTGAAATCCAGGTTTTCCTGGTTTTATATCCAATATTCTATTCCCTATTCTAGTCATTTCCCCAAAGTCATAAGGAAACCTGGGATGATAACCCAGACTAGTTCCATGAATCTTATCCCAAATATCATGAATTATGTAGGACAAGCTGCATGTCTCTAAAAAGGGAATCTTAAAAACTGCTCTTCTTGCAGTCACCTAGACTTTGGCTCAGCATCTCTTCCCTAAATTCTGAAATTCCCTGAATAACCGCTCTTCCATTAGAACACATGGGTCCCCATCCTACCTCCAGCAGCTCTACTTCCTGGATTCTCCCCAGTTCTCTCCACTATTCTAAAAGCTCCCGATTCCTACTTGGAGTCTTGGCATCACCCTTGAGGCTTCCAAATCTATACATTTCTTTTTAGGAAAACATTAACATGCCAATAATTTTTCTCCACCTTAATTACAGTTCAATTCCTCTGGCCCCATTCAGACTGGTCATTCCCCCCCAATCCAAAGAGATTCCTGGAAAGGGTGGCCACTGTAAAAGCCTTTATACTCTTTAACTGTTCATGCCTTGGTGGAGGTAATAGAGAAGGGAGGAGACACAACACCTATTTGAAAGCTGCAAAAATGCAACAAAGAAAGAGATCCCATTGAGTTTATTGTTCACTATTTTTTTAAAAGCATTTGAATGCTTGAAACAGTTATCTAAACAATAAATAAGAAGAAAACTAGGTATCTCCTATGCATATGTATAAACACACAAGATTCTCTGATAGATGCAACCACAGAGAGAATTTTGTTTGATGATTGCAGATCATCTCTGATTGCAAATATGAAGCAAAGCATAAAACAGTGAGACATAGCAGTCACCTGCATAAAGGACAAAATCAGAGTCATGGAGTGTCACTACAGAGAGAGAGGAAGAAAGGGAAAGGAGGGAGGAGGGAGGAGGGGGAGGGGGGAGAGAGAGAGAGCGAGCACTCTGAATGGAATGCATGGCTGGTTTAGCACCCATAGGCTACCACTTCTCTTTTCATACTCTAGAAGCAGGCTTCACCATCAGTCCTCTGAAGTCATGAATGATCGCTGATCACAGTCCTACCTCCTTCACTTTCCACAAATAAACTATTGCTATACTCATCTCTGTACCTTATAATTACCCAGCCCAACCTTTCATCTTCTAATTGCTAACTGTTCCCAGACTGTATTACCCTATTCCCTCCTCCCCAAGGGTGACCCTGACTGAACCCCTCGTTCAACTCTCCATCCAATCTATGCTGTTGTCATTTGTCACTACCACTGCTAATTCCTCAGAATCCTCCCAGCAAGTGCTGTTACAAAACTCTCCAAATGGCCGCCTGTAACTAGTAATCCTTTCTCACCTTTTCAGTGTCACCCTTGCTTTGTTCTCTTATTTCCCCTCACCCCTACCCCTCATTTCACTCTGGTAATCTCTCTGCTCTCATTGTTCTGTTTTCTCAAATTCTGTTCCTTTTGATAGGAACAGGGCAGAGTCCTTTGAATGTGGCAGGAGTGGCCAATGATAGAAGCCCAGCACTTAGCACAATGCCTGGAACATAGTAGGTGCTTAAATCGATCTCAGCCCTTAAAGATGAATGTGGAAAGCCAGTCACTAATGAACAACAGTAGTTTTAGGGAGTGGGACTCTTAAAGAGAAGAAGGGCTCTTGAGAATGGATTCTAGAAAAGCATGGATACTCAGAGCTCAGGGGAAAGTTTCTCCCAAAGGAAATTTCAGGAGTAGTTCATCCATGAAAGGGGATGAAGGACTTTTTGGGCCAAGAGTCAGGAGATAGCCTTTAGTCATGTATGTTCTTTACACATGTGTCTATTTTTGTATTTTATCTTTGAGCCTTTTTTCCCTGTGGTCATTGTACATGCAAGGGGAGAGCTTGCCCAGATATAAGGTGGCATCATTAAAAAAATACTGTTCTTCAAGCTATAGTATGTGATTATGATGGAATACTATTGTACTGTAAGAAATGATGAGTGGGATGCTCTCAGAAAAACCTGGAAAGACTTGCATGAGCTGATGCAAAGTAAAATGTGTGTACAAAGTAACAGCAATATTGTAAGATGATCAGCTACGAATGACTTAGCTATTCTCAGCCTAAGGTCTTCAGGTTGGGTGGGGCAAGAAGCATGGACCCAGAGGATTTGAGCAATCTGATCTAGCACCACTGTCTTTCACAGGGACTGGGCTATGAATGAAAAAATAGAAAGGATCCCCCAGCTGTATTAGTAATTGGTTATTAACAATATTTTTTCTCAGATGTAGGGAAATATGCATATTCTTTTGTTGTTCCATTTAGAAGATGCCATAAATCTTTTAACTCTATTTTCTCCAGATATTTGTTCAATTACATATTTTCCCTTTTATATTTCTGTAGGATTTGTCCAAAACTTATAGAGGGATATTGAAGTCACTATTGTATTTTTGCTTATGTATTTTTGAAGCTCAGATAATATTTCCTTTAGGAATTGGAATGCTAAGGCATTTGGAGCATATACATTTGCTACTGATGTTGGTTTGTTATATATGGTTCCTTTCAGCATGATATGGTTTCCTTATTTATCTCCTTATTTTTCTAATGTTTATTTTGCTTTGTCTGATACATTTTGGAAACTCTTGCTTTTTTGGGGATTCACTTAATGCATAGTAAATTTTTTTCATACCCTCAAAAAATACTGTTCTGGCTGTAGTTTATCAGTAAATCCTTTTTTTAAAAGCTAATAAAGTAGAGCTGATTATGATTATTAATAGGGATAGTACTAGAAACTGCAGTCCCACAAGATTACCCCTAGAACCATGAGAGGAGAAGTAACTAGTGGTAATAGTAATTGTGGTAGCAGCAGTAGTAGTAGCAGCAGCAGCAGCAGCAGCAGTATTGGTGATCGTGGTAGTGATGGTAGTGGTTGTAGTGGTGGTGGTGGTAGTAGTAGTAGTTCCTTTGGGAACCCAACATGCCAGCAGGAGTGGGAGATGTGTGGGTAAGCTGAGACAGGTTATAACATAAATAACCCAAGGAGGTCAACGACAGAGGGAAAGGATCTGTATATACAAAAATATAGTAGCATTTCTTGTAGTAAAGAACCGAAAACAAAGTTGTTCAACTATTGGGGGATAGTTGAACAAACCCTGGCATACAATTGGAATGGAATGTCATTGCATTGTATGCCATGGAGAATGTGAAGATTCAGAGAAAATATGGAAGCCTTGCATGAGAGAAATGAACAGAACCAGGTGAACAATTCACATGAAGACCATGATAATGTAAAGGAAAACAACTTTTAACTGTGTCACAACTCTAATCAATAACCATGACTTCAGAAGTTAGAAAGGCATGGATTTAAATCTTGCCTCTGGTGAAATGAGGGAGTTGAAATGCATGGCCTCTACTGTCTGTTCCAGGTCTAGCCTTTGAACTCCCTATGGTCAGGGACTGTTTTTTATTTTTGTTTTGTCCCTTTTTTCATGCTCATAGTGTCTGTTGCTTAGTATGCCCTTAATAAATACTTATTGACTCAAAGACTGACTGATCCTAAGACTAACAGTGAAGCCCAACTCCCATCTCTTGGCAGAGAGGCAATAGATTAATGGTATGGAATGAGATATATGTTTTTGGACATGACCAATGTGTTGATTAATTTTCCTTGATTCTACTTATTGATTATGAGGGAGGGCTTCTATTTGGTGATAGGAATGAGAGGGAACCTGGTGAGTAGTAACTCAGCAGAGGTTAATAATAGTTACAAAAAGAAAGAATATAGCATTAGCAAAAGAAAAAAAAAGCAGAAGATAGAGAGATGATCAGAAAGGGATACAATCAGGGCAATTTTGTGACTACCTTGTTAAATTTAACATACACTTTTAAAATAAACTACAAACCAGAAATTTTAGTGCTTCAACTACACCTTCCCCCTTTTTATTTTTCTTTGCATATTAGAATGTTTATTTTTGTTAAATTCATAATTTTAAAAAATTAAAAAAATTACTAAACATGGATCCGGTCACACCATGGGCAGCTAAGGGGCATAGTGGATAGAGGACTGAGACAGGAAGACCTAAATTCACATCTGACCTCAGCCATGTACTAGCTATGTCACTCTGGGCAAGTCACTTAGCCCTATTTTGCCTTAGTTTCCTCATCTATCAAATGCACTGGAGAAGGAGATAGCAAACCACTCCAGGATCTTGGCCAAGAAAACCTCCAATGGGGCCATAAAGAGCCAGACATGACAGAAATGACTTAATTAACAACATGGACCAAGGTTTTTTTTTTCTTCTTTTATCAACTCTTTATTCCCATTTCTACTAGCTATAGTTTTCTGGAAAATCTGGTGCAGAACACTGGAAGGAGACAAGGGATACCACGAGGGAGACAGGCTAGTCAGGAAATGATCAGAATTAGACTAAAGCCCACTAGCCACAAAATAGCTTTTCTCAATAGCTTTGAGCTTTGCCATATTTCTCTCCTTCCCTCCTCACTTCCATAACCAAGTAGAAATGAGATTATTCTTTCCCATTAACCCTTGTACCCAAATCCAGAAGTTCCTCAAACTTGCATATAGCATATTATATATTTAATTATTTATTCTTTTTTTAAACATTGCCCTTTATCCTAGCTTGTACATCTTTTTGATGTGTTACATGATTTCTTGTTTACTGTTTTTGTTAGAAAGTCTTTGTAATTCTTTGAGTCAATGTTATGCTGAGAAGAGTTCAGGAAAAATAGATCTATTGTCTTACTTGTAGAAATGAGTGTGAAGGGAGAGAAATCAGAAAAAGAAATCCTCACTTTAGCAAAACTGAAAATAAAATGGGTAGCAATCAGTTGCAGAATGGTTGAACAAATTGCAATATTGGGAGACAAGGACCTGACCTGCAGTTTCATTGACATAAGGAAGTACTGGCAAAAAATTTTGTCTAAGCAGGATGTTTTCAGAAAAACCTGGGAAGACTTACATAAATTGATGCAAAGTGAAATGAGCAGAACCAGGAGAACATTGTATACAGTAACAGCAATATTGTACGATGATTAATTGTGAATGACTTAGCTCTTCTCAGCAACACAATGATCAAAACAATCCCAAAAGGCTCACAATGAAAAAGCTGTTCACCTCCAGAGAATGAATTGATGGAGTCTGAATGGAGATTGACACATTTTTAAAAAACTTTATTATCCTTGGTTTGTTTGTTTTTTTTTGGGGGGGGGGAGGAGGAGGAAGGGTCCTGTGTTTTCTTTTGCAACATGGCTGATGTGGAAACATTTTGCATAACTGCACATGCATAATCTATATTAAAATTCTTGTCTTTTCAAGGATTGCAGAGGGAAGGGAAAGAGGGAGAGAATTTGAAACTCAATTTTAAAGAGTGCTAAAATTTTTTGTTTTCATGTGAGAAAAAATTAAAATTAAAATAATGGAGGGAAAAGAAATTTTATCTAGAACTTTCTATACAATTTATAGCCTTAGAGAGTTACAGTTGAGAGATTAAGTGATTTGCCTAGATTCACAAAGCCAGTATGTGGCCAAGGCAGGATTTGAACCTGGTTATTACTTGCTCTTTATAAACCAGTTCTGTATCCACTATGGAGTGATGCTTCTCATTACATATAAATATAACAGAATATCATTTCATTGTAAGTATAGGGTACATTTGTTGTCAACGTCCACATTGGTTTGTCTAAATGTGACTTGTGGAGAGGCTTTAACAAATATATTAGGTTTCTTGTCCAGCCCTCTCTGGAGGTCTGGTTCCTGCCTGTGGGGGAACCAGTGAAAGGATCATGAGGCTGTTCTTCTCAGAGTTGGTACCAGACAAGAGTTTTACTTCTCTCCCTCCCTCCTAAATATTGCTAGTCTAGGGGAAATGATTTTTATTAGGCTGAAGCTACTTTCCCAGTCATTATCCCTTATAAGGGGAGGGGTACCCCAAGCTTGTTCCTGAAGTCTCAATTGGATCAATTTGACATCTACATGGCAGACATATTGGAGAGAGGAGAGGTTGGAAACCCACTTGCATTTTATGAAAACTGTTTACATAAAAGTAGGATAATTGTTCAGTACTTCAAAATAATTGCCAAAAAATACAGAGTGAATATTGAATAAATAAAATAAAATTAAATAAATATACAAAGATATAATATAAATAACTATATATAATATAAATAAAATAAATATAAAATGTTTACACAAAATTAGGATAGTTGTTCAGTACTTCAAAATAATTGCCAACAAATATCGAGTGAATATTGAATAAATAAATTTAAATTAAATAAATATACAAAGACATAATATAAATAAGTATATATAATATAAATAAAATAAATATAGAATTCTTTGGCAAGTACTAAAATGAGATGCTGTTGTACTCTGGGTAAAGTATAATATATATGGAAATATATTTTGCATGATTGTACATATATGGCCTATATCAAATTACTTACTGTCTTAGGGAGAGGGGAGGGGATGTAGGGAGGGAGAAAATTTAGTACTCAAAATCTGAAAAAATTGAATGTTAAAAATTGTCTTTACATGTAACTGGATAAATATTATTTAAAATAAAATATATTTAACATGTAACTGGGAAATAAGATATACAGGCACTGGGGCATAGAGATCCACTGTGCCCTACTGGAAAGTCAGAGGGGGGATGGGGGAAGATAGGGGAGAGAGCAGACTGGAGGAAGGGATATTCAGTGGGATTGCTGTTTTGGGGTGGTGGGTAGGGGAAAAATGGGGAGAAAATTTGTAACTCAAAATCTTGTGGAAATGAATGATGTAAACTAAAAACAAACATAAAATTTAATTTAAAAAAAGAATATTCATTGCATCTCTTTTCATTTTAATGACAAAATGCTTCCTTAAAAATAGCTAGATTCCACTGCAAAAATGTGGAAGATGTGTTTACATAGACCAAATGCAATGGAGGATGAAGATGATTTTCTGGATATATCAAATAAAAAAGGACACTGAAAAATAAAATAAAATAAAGTGAACTTTAGCAGCACACACTCATACACACACAAGTTTAATATTTAGAGCCAGAAGACCTGGGTTTGCATTTCTGCTCTGATATTATCCATGCAAGCTGTTCTTACCTTTCTGGGCCTCAGTTTCCTTATCTTCAAAATGAAGAGATTGGACTAGGTAACTGGTAGGGTCTCTTCTAGCTCCAGATTCAGTGATGTGAATGTAAATGTTAAAAACAGTCTCTCTGGAAAAAAAAAAGTATGCCCAACACATTTTATGCATTAACATTTTCTTAAGTCTAGGACAATCAACAAAACAATAAATCAAGTCCTGATTTACATCAGTTGCTGGTTACTGAGTCATAAATTTAGCAACTGGATTTCTCTAGGCAGTTTAAGTTGGCTCCGGCACACTCCTGTTAGGGCTATGATCTTATATTAGAAGATATTTGTTCAGAAAGTGATAGTGGATAGAAGCCTGGCCTTGAAGTGAGAAGAATCTTGGTTGAAGTCCTTCCTCTGACACATACTGTCTGGGTGAACTTGGGGCAAGTCATTTAGTCTCTCAGTGTCCCAGACAACTCTCTAAAATGATAATCAACCAAGCAATCTATTAATATTTATTAAGTTCTTATCATTGGTGGGGGGAATTCCTCATTCTGGCAGTTTCACACCCAGATGGAAATCATAAATCTAGATCAAAGGAAAAAAAAATTGTTAGAGTCCTATAGTTTTTTTAATTTCTCAAAATTTCTAAAAGACTCCAGTTACTTGTTGGATAATTCACCAAGACCTCAAGTTTCAGAGGAGTTTCAAACATGCATTGAGGGAGGAAGTCTCCATACCAGATAGTCCCTTACCTAGAGGTTAGAAAGACTTTAAGTTCAAATACAGTTTCAGATACTTACTAACTGTGTGACCCTGGGTGAATCACTTAATTTCTGTCCTCAGTTTCCTCATCTGTAAAATAGGGATATAATAAGAGTGCCTACTTCTCAAGGTGTTGTGAGGATCAAGTGAGACAATATTTGTGAAGTGCTAAGTACAGTGCCTGGCACATAGTAGGTGCTCTATATATGTGAACTATTATTACTTATAATTACACTGGTAAAATTGCTGGTCTGAATGAACTCATTCATGCACTTGCTGGCAAGGCAAATGAATCTAAAAAATTATTTCCCATCAAATTGAAAATGTGTCAAAGAAAATATTTAACTGAAATGATTTTAATTATCTTTTTTTTAAGTATTCATGGGATCATCTCCATTTTCAATGCATGATGCTCTTTAGAAAGGTAAATGTTCAATTTATTTTTTGATCATCGGAAAAGATCTTCCAATAACTTGTTTAAACAATGTAAAGTTTTTTCCTGGCTTATCTATTTTAAAAGGAACTACTTTAGACTTTCATGAGCCTCCAGCTTCCATCTTCCCCAATTCATGTAAAAGGGGACTCTGAACAAATTTTGGAGCTACAGAACCTACAAAATTACACAGAGAAGCTAACCTCCTGCTGAGGACAGACCAGCAGGCCAGGAGGAATTGGCCAGGGCAGCTCTCTGGGAGCTGAGCCCAGGTCTGCATGAGCTGGAGGTTTTAGCCCTAGGGCAGGCCTGACCAATCACCAGCTGGAGGGACTCCAGATCACCAGCAGCTGTGGCCATTTCCAGAATTACCAACACATAGATGCGAAGGACAAAGTGAGAGGTCAGTGCAGTCTGTACTTTGGGACCAGTAAGTGGGAATGTGTGGCTTTTGCCACCAGGGCGAGAAGCTGCTGAGACACCAGCACAGCCAGCACCACTTGCCAGCTTCAGCTCCTGGCCTGCAGAGTGTAGGGGGACCAAGCAACCAGTCTAAGGGGTAGTCACTCTTGCTTTAACCTGCTTGGATCTGTATTGCAGTCTAGGGTGGAGGTCCTGAGGGCACCCATCTAATACCTCCAGCAGCTGAGAAAACCCCAGCATTTGGGATGAAAGCTCCCCTGTCTGATGGCAGAGTTCTATTGTGGCAAAAAGCCCAGGGATCAAGTGACTTAGGGGCAACATGACCAGGCAAAGGAAGAAAAAGCAAACAGAAGAATCCAACATTAGACTTCTATTTTGGGGACAAAAAGGATCAAAGCATAGAAGAGGGGGAAGACAGTGAAGTCAGAACTCTTACACCAAAAGCTTCAAAGGAAAATATGAGCTGGTTACAGGCCATAGAGGAACTTAAGAAGCAGATAAGAGAAGTGGAGTTAAAATTGGGAAGAGAAATGAGAACGATGCAAGAAAATTAGGAAATGAGAGTCAACAGCCTGACTGAGGAAAATAATACCTTAAAAAACAGACTAACTCAAATGACGAAAGAGGCTCAAAAAGGCAATGAGGAGAGGAGTGACTTAAAAAGCCGAATTTGCCAGATAGAAAAAGAATCTCAAAAGCTCACTGAGGAGAATCATTCCTTCAGATTTATAATGGAGCAAAGGGAAGCTAGTGACGTGAGGAGAAATCAAGATGCTGTTAAACAGATCCAAACAAATGAAAGAAGGCAATGTGAAATATCTCATGGGAAAAACCACTGACCTGGAAAATAGATCCAGGAGAGATAATTTAAAAATTATTGGATTACCTGAAAGCCATGATCAAAGAAAGAACCTAGAAATCATCCTCTAAGAAATTCTCAAGCAAAACTGCCCTGATGTTTTACAATCAGAAGGCAAAATAGAGGTTGAAAGAATCCACCAATCACCTCCTGAAAAAGATCCCCAAAAGAAAACTCCTAGGAATATTTTTTTTAAAGCAATTGCGGTTAATTAAGTAACTTGCTCAAGGTTACACAGTCAGTTATTTCTGGGTGTGGTGCTAAGTATCTGAGCCCAGATTCGATCCCCAGGTCATCCCGACACTGGAGCCAGTGCTCTTACTTGCTGTGCTACCTGGCCGCCCCAACTCCTAGGAATATTATAGCCAGGTTCCAAAATTCCCAGATCAAGGAGAGAATATTAAAAGCAGCTAGGAAGAAACAATTTGAATATTGTAGAAACACAATCAGGATAACTCAGGATCTGGCAGCTTCTCCACTGAGGGATTGAAGGGCTTGGAATATTATATTCCAGAGGTCAAAGGAGCTGGGATTAAAACCAAGAATCACCTACCCAGCAAAACTGAGTATCATGTTTCAGGGGAAAATATGGTCATTCAGTGGAATAGAGGACTTTCAAGTATTCTTGAAGAAAAAAAACCAGAGTTGAATAGAAAATTTGACATTCAGATACAAGAAGCAAGAGAAGTATGAGAAGGTAAACAAGGAAAAGAAATCATAAGGAACTTATGAAAGTTGAACTATTTACATTCCTACATGGAAAAACAATAATTGTAACTGAGAAAACTTTTCTCAGTATGAAAATAGTTGAAGGGAATATATATAGTCTTTTTTTTTTTTAAAGCAATTGGGGTTAAGTAACTTGCTCAAGGTTACATGGCCCGTTATTTCTCGGTGTGGTGCTAAGTATCTGAGCCCGGATTTGATCCCAGGTCATCCTGACTCTGGGGCCAGTGCTCTTACTCACTGTGCCACCTGGCTGCCCCTAAGTAATTGGGGTTAAGTAACTTGCTCAAGGTTACATGGCCAGGTGTTTCTGGTGGGTGCTAAGTGTCTGAGCCTGGATTCAATCCCAGGTCATCCTGACTCTGGGGCTGGTGCTCTTACACAGTGTATATATAATTTTTATTGGAGGGTATATAGGCTTATGATTACATATGTGCATGTCTATATATATATATGTTTACAGATATACATAGATAGAGGGCACAGGACCAATT
Organism: Petaurus breviceps papuanus; assembly: GCF_028583685.1. Classification (NCBI taxonomy): domain Eukaryota; kingdom Metazoa; phylum Chordata; class Mammalia; order Diprotodontia; family Petauridae; genus Petaurus; species Petaurus breviceps. Next base: position 9,014,732 of record NW_027185889.1, on the reverse strand, counting down.
TAATAGGAAGGGATGATACTTAAAAGGTGAAATTAAGAGGTGAGAGGAATATAATGAGAGGAGATGGGGAAAGACAGAATGAGGCATACAATCTCATATAGAAGAGGCAAGGGAAAATGGGTACAATGGAGGGGAAGAAAAGGAAGGCATAAGGGAATCTGTCAACCTTAACACAATGAATTTGGCTCAGGGAGGGAATGAAATACACACTAAATATGGTATCTCACCCTACAGGAGAGTAGGGGGAAGGGGATGAGAAGGACGCCAGGCTGGGGGTGGGGAGGGAAGTTGGAAGCACCCACTTTTGAAAAGGGACAGGACCAAAGTAGGGAATAGATCAAGTGGGAGATGTGATAGGAGGGAGGCAAATATAATCAGTCTTCTACAATATATCTACTATGATAATGTTTTGCATTAGCAACACATGTACAACCTATATTGAATTGCTTATCTTCCCAGTAAGGGTTGGTGACAAGGGAGGAAGGGAATGAATCTGGATTCAAAGTTTTAAAACCAAATGTTTAAATATATAAATGATTATTAATACTATTTTACATTTAATTGGGAAATAAAAGGAGGAGATATTCTGGGGGACCGCTAGTTTGGGGAGATGGGTAGGGGAAAAATGGGGAGAAAATTTGTAACCCAAAATCTGTCAGAAATGAATGAAGTAAACCAGAAGTTAATAAAGGTTTTGGAAAAAAAAGGAACTACTTTAATTCCAAAAAGAGTGATTGAAATAACCTTTAAAAATTACTACAGGAAAATATACTTCTCAGTCCAATATAGTTCAATTTCTTATCTCCTCTGTCTAATTATCTTCCTTGCTAATGGTTTCATTTGTGTTTCTTAAGTGGCAATATAGAAGATATTTTCACAAAATCTCAAACTGAAAAGTTCACCTGAAACTTCAATTATTCCAGATAGAATCCACAGAGAGAGGATTCTGGGAAGATGGCAGAAAAGTCAGAAAATTACCTGACTCTCCCAAATTCACTGTGTAAATAACTAAAAATAACACCTCAAGAGGGGAAGACTTTATGACCAAACAAGAATTAGAGATCATTATAAAATGCAAAATGGATAATTTTGATTACATTAAACTGAAAAGCCTCTGTACAAACAAAGCCAATGTAACCAAGATTAAGAGGGAAGTGGGAAATCGGGAAAAAATTTTTTATAACCTATGTCTCTGATAAAGGACTCATTTCTAAAATATACAGAGAATTGAGTCAAATCTATAAAAATACAAGTCATTCCCCAATTGATAAATGGTCAAAGGATATGAACAGGCAGTTTTCAGAGGAAGAAATTAAAGATATCTATAAGCATATGACAAAATGCTCTAAATCACTATTGATTAGGTTAATGCAAATCAAAATAACTCTGAGGTACCACATCTCAGTAGTCAGATTGGCTAAGATGACAAAACAGGAAAATGACAAATGCTGGAGAGGATGTGGACAAATTGGAAAACTAATGCATTGCTTGTGTAGTTGTGAACTGATCCAACCATTCTGGAGAGCAATCTGGAATTATGCCCAAAGGGCTTTAAATAATTTCATACCCTTTGATGGGCAATACCACTTCTAGGGTTGTATCCCCCCCCCCTTTTTTTTTGCCCTTTTGGAGGGCAATTGGGATTAAGTAACTTGCCCAAGGTTATACAGCTAGTTTTTTTGTGTGTGGGTGCTAAGTGTCTGAGGCTGGAACCGAACTTGGGTCCTCCTGCCTCCAGGACCAGAGCTTTACTCACTGTGCCACCTAGCCACTCCTAGGGTTGTATCCCAAAGAGATCAGAGAAGTGGGAGTAAAACCCATATGTACAAAAATATTTGTAGCAGCTCTTTTTGTGGTGGAAAAGAACTGGAAATTAAGGGGGTGCCCATGAATTGGGGTATGGCTGAACAAGTTGTGGTATATAAATGTAATGGAATACTTTTGTGCTATAAGAAACTAGAAGCAGATGGATTTCATATTTACCTGGAGAGGCTTATACAAACTGATGCTGAGTGAGAAGAGTAGAGCCGGGAGAAATTTGTACACAATTATAGACACAGTGTGTGTTTGATGACCAACTTTGATAGACTGGACTCTTCTCAGCAATGCAGGATTATAAGTCAACCCTGAACAACTCATGATGGAGAGAGATGTCTACATCCAGAGAAAGAACTAGAAAGAACTGAGTTTGAATCCAGATTGAAGCAAACCACCTGATCTTTTCCTTGTTTGGTTTTGTTTCCTCTTTCCCATTGTACATTCCATCTGATTTAATCTTTCTTTAAAACCTGATAAACCTATATATATCTATATAACCTATAACGTCTAATGTAAAAGTATTTGTAGATCCTATACTTGATTTTATGCTGTCATGGTGGGCGAGGGAGGGAAGGAGAGAAAATTTGTAACTCAAGGACTTGTGGAACTAAATCTTGTAAACTAAAAGTAAACAAACAAATTAATAAAGACCAAAAAATAAAAAAAATAATAACACCTCAAAGTGAGCTTTGGAACTGCAGAAATAATGAAAAGTTGGGGTAAAAGTAATCGTCAAGCTTGAGGCAATTTGGGAGGATTTTAAGAAAGACTTTACCTCCAGGGGCAGAGGTCAGGCCTGATTGGAGTGCAAACACCTCTGGGGCAACTGTGGAGACAGTAGCCTCAGCTTCTGGAACTTTCCCCCAGCAGAGTTGGAAGGGGAGGCAAATGGGGGTCCTGTGGCTGGAGCTGGGTGCTAGTTCCAGCCATCCTGACCAGACCCGATACCCTGGCTGTGACTGTGGCCACATGTTGGTGAGTGTGGTCGGTCGCAGAGGGCCATGGGCACCATAGGAGAACAGAGTCTCCGGTTTTGGTTCCAGGGCACAGAAGTGAGAGGAAGTTTGCAGCCATAGGAGGGTCCTCTGGGAATGGGACAGCATTGCTGTGGGCCCTGGTTGTGCTTTAGCAGTGAGAGGGGTACCTGAGGTCAGGTGGCCGGGTAAAGCTCAGATAACAGCAGTGTGGAGAACCTGAAGCTTGAGCAATTTTCCCCCACAGCTGGGGATTAGGACTCTAATATGAAGTAAACAGCTAAGAAATAAACCACTTAAAAAAAAAGTAAGCAAGAGAAAGAACTGACCATATATAATTGCTTTGGTTCTAGAGAACATCTAGGTTCAAACTCAGAAGACTGTGAAGTCGAAATAGCTAGTTCTACTTCAAAGAAAAATGTATAATAATCCCAGTCGGAAGGAAGGGAGGATAAGAGTAATGCAAGAAAATTATGAAAAGAAAGTCAACCAGTTGGAAAAAGAGATCCAGAAAGTTACAGAATAAAATGACTCCTTAAAAATTAGAGTTGGGCAAGGGGAAGCCAATGACTTCATAAGATGCCAAGAAATAATAAAAACAATCAGAAGAAAGAACAAATTGGGGAGAATGTGAAACATTTCATTAGAAAAACAACTGACCTGGAAAACAGAGAAAAGATGACATAAGAATTGTTGGACTACTTGGAAATTATGCTCAACAAAAGAATCTAGACACTATACTTCAAGAAATTAAGGAAGATTGTTCTCAAGTTTTAGAAGTAGAGGCCAAAATAGAAATTGAAAAAGATACACCAATCACCAGAAAATTTAAATACTCTAGTGCTACCATGTTTCCCCGATAATAAGACACTGTCTTATTAAATTTTTTGGACAGAAAAACACCAGAGGGCTTATTTTCAGGGGAGGGCTTATTTTAATGAACATTGACAGCAATTTTAATAAACAGGTAAATGTGAACAAAAAAATGTACCTTTATTCAATAAGCAAATCACTGGGGAAGAACAGGATGATGCGCTCACTGCTGCAGCTCTGATTGGATGCAGCTCGGAGCGCGCCGTTTCATGGAGGGGGGGACGGTGCATACAGAGGGTACCATAATGTAGCGTGTAGCGCAAGGGATCACCTTCACTACAGTAGCAATCTCAATAGGGCTTATTTTCGGGGGAGGGCTTATTTTAGAGGAATCTTACACAGTAAGGGGAGGGCTTATTTTCGGGATAGGTCTTATTATCGGGGAAACACGGTATAGTCAGAATAACTCAATATTTAGCAGCTTCTACATTAAAGGACCAAAGGGAATAGAACATGATGTTCTGAACAGCAAAGGAGCTGGGTTTACAACCAAGAATAACTTACTCAAGGAAGCTGAGTGTAACCCTCTATGGGGGAAAAATCATATTTAATGAATTAAAGGACTTTCAGATATTTGTGAGGAAAAGACCAGAACTGAACAGAAAATTTGACCTACAAGAATCAGGAAAAACATAAGAAGGTAAGCATGAAAGATCAATTATAAGGTATTTAATAAGATCAAATGTTTACTTCTTACATGGGAAAATGTTATCTGGAACTCTTAAGAATGTTATCATTTCTAGGGTAGTTTGAGAGAGCATACATGCAAACAAGGCTTGGGGTTGAATTGAGTATGACAGGATGATCCTAAAAAATAGAATTGGGCAGGGAGGGGTAAAGTGGAGTGATTATCTCATATAAATGAAGCATGAATAGAAGAACTGTTAACTATGGGGGGCAAGAAGGGGTGGAGGGCTAGTAGTGCTAGAAACATAGTCTCATCAAAACTGATTAAAAAGAGAATAACATGCACATCTAAAAATGTATAAAGGTCTTAACTTACAGAGAAATAGAAGGGCCATGGGATAGAATAAGGGAGGAACTCTTAGAAGGATGTGTAGATCAAGAAAAAAGGAGAGTAAGGGGAGAGGATAAGGGAGGAATTCTCAAAAAGAGTGTTGATTAGAGAGGTATCAGTGAGAAGTAAATTTGGTGTCTGAGGAGAAATAGGCTAAAAAGAGGGAGAGGAGGATAAACAATGAGGAAAAATACAATGGAGAGAACTATACAAATAGTAATTATAACTTTGGATGTGAATGAGATGAACTCGCCCGTAAAACAGAAATGTATAGCAGAATGGATTAAAAACCAGAATCAGACAATAGTTCGTAAGAAACACATTTAAAAATGAGAGATACAGATAGAGTAAAAGTAAAGGGCTGGAGTAGAATTTGTTATTCTTCAGCTGATGCAAAAAAAAAAAAAGAAGCAGGGGTTGTAATCATTCTCAGACAGAGTTAAAGCAAAAATAGATTTAATTAAGAGCAATAAACTGGGATACTACATCATGACAAAAGATACCATAGATAATGAAGTAATATAAAAACTAAACCTATATATACCAAATGCTTTAGCATCCAAATTTTTAAAGGAAAAGCTAAATGATTTACAGATGGAAAGATAGCAAAACTATAATAGTAGGGGGACTTCAACCTTTCCTGCTTAGAACTAAGATAAATCTAACCAAAAAATGAGTAAGAAAGAAGTCAAGGAGATGAACAGAATATTAGATGATATGATAGATATCTGGAGAGAGTTAAGTGGGAATAGAAAGGAATATAGCTTTTTCTCAGTGGTGCATGGCACCTTTACAAAAGTTGACCATATATTAGGGCATAAAAACTTAATAGTTAAATGCAGAAAAGCAGAAATCCTAAATGCATCCTTTCCAGATCATAATGCAATAAAATTATATTTCATAAAGGACCATGGAAACACATATTAAAAGTTAGTTGGAGACTAAATAACCTAATCTTAGAGACTGAGTAGGTTAAAGAACAAGTCATAGAAATAATAATTTTATTAAAGAGAATGATAATAATGAGACAACACACCAAAACTTATGGGATGCAGCAATAGCAATAATAAGAGGAAAATTTATATCTCTAAATGCTTACATCAATAAAGAGGAAACCAAGCAACTGGGTATGCAATTTTAAAAACTAGAAAAAGAACACGTTAAAAATCACCAATTAAACACCAAATTGGAAATCCTAAAAAATTAAAGGTGAGATTAATAAAATCAAATGTAAGACAATTAATTAATTAATTAAGAAGAAGAAAACCAAAGCACTAGTATCAAAAGTAAAAAGGATGAATATACCACTAATGAAGATGAAACCAAAGCAATTATTAGGAGATATTTTACCCAATTATATGCCAATAAATTTAACAATTTGGGTGAAATGAAAGAATACTTACAAAAATATGAACTGCCTAGATTAACAGAAGAGGAGATAAAGTATCTAAATAAATCTATTTTAGAAAATAGAAATTGAACAGGTCATAAATGAGTTTCCTAAAATAAAAGGATTAGGACCGAATGGATTCACAAATGAATTCTATGAATCATTTAAATATCAATTGATTCCAATATTAAATAAATTATTTGGGAATAATAGGCAAGGAAGGAGTCCTAACAAACTCCTTTAATGAAAGAAATGGTGCTAATACCTAAACCAGAAAGAGTCAAAACAGAAAGAAAATTGTAGACCAATTTCACTATACTATTCATATTAATTTAGTCATTCACAGTCACTCAAACAATATTGCTGTTAGTGTATGCAGTTTTCTCTTGGTTCCGCTCATTTTAATCTTCATTATTTATTTGTTTTGTCTTTTTGGAGAGGGAAAGGCAGGGCAATTGGGGTTAAGTGACTTGCCCAAGGTCATACGGCTAGTAAACGTTAAGTGTCTGAGGCCACATTTGAACTCATGTCCTCCTGACTCCAGGGCCCATACTCTATTCACTGCACCACCTAGCCCCTTCATTATTTCATGTAAGTCTTTCCATGTTTTCTAAAATCAACCTGCTCATCATTTAAAAAATATATTTTTTAAAATTTTTTCCTCAGTTATATGTTGAAACAATTTTTAACATTAAAAAAAAGTTTTGAGTTCCAAATTCTATCCTTCCCTATTTCCCTTTCCTTCCACCTCCCTGAGGTGGTAAGCAATCCAATATAAGTTATACATATATAATCATGAAAAGCATTTCTATGTTAGTCATTTTGTATAAGAAAATTAATTTTAGGCAAAGAATGCTAGAAAGAATTGAAAAATAGCAATACCTCTGTATTCAGGAAATATGAGTTCTTTCCCTGTAGGTAAATAGCATGCATGCTTCATCATCACTCCTTTGGCATTATCTTAGATCATTGTATTGCTGAGAACAGTTAAGTCATTCACAATTCTTCATTGTACAATATTGCTGTTACTTTGTACAGTGTTTTCCTGGTTCTGCTTACTTCACTTTGCATCAGTTCATGTAAGTCTTTCTAGGTTTTTCTGAAATCATCTGGCTTGGCATTTCTTATAGCACAATAATATTCCATCACAATCAGATGCAACAACCTGTTCCCCAATTGATGGGCATCACCTTGATTTACAATTCTTAGCCAGTATGAAAAGAACTGCTTTAAATATTTTTGTACAAATAGGTCCTTTCCCCTTTTTTTTTTATGTAGACCTAGCAGTGGTATTGATGGATCAAAGGGTTTGCACAATTTTATAGCCCTTTGGGCATAGTTCCAAATTGCTCTCCAGAATGGCTGGATTAGTTCACATCTCTACCAACAGTACATTAGTGTCCTAGTTTCCCCATATCCCCTCTAACATTGACCATTTTTCTTTTTTGTCATACTAGACAATCTGATAGTTAGTTGCTCATCATTTCTTACAACACAGTAATATTCCAAATTATCTGGTTAAAAAAAGATAGGAAAATCCAATAACCAAGAACAAAAAAATGAAAAAAGAGAAACTATATCAAATGAAGAGCAAATAAGAAAATTATTAGAAAAATTTACTCAGCTACATGAAGTAAAACTGATGACTTGAATTAATGGATGAATATGTGCAAAGTATAAAATATCCAAATTAACAAAACAAGATATAGGAATTTAAATAGCTTAATCTCAGAAAAAAAATGAATAAGTCATAAATGAACTTGTAAAGAAAAATCTCAGGAGCAGATGGACTTATAAGTCTGGCATACTACAAGCAGTGGTGGCCAGCAACATCTGCATCTGGAACTCCAGGGTCAGACTGGACAGAATGATGAAAGGCAGATTTAGGGCTCAACAAAGAGCCAATCAGAAAAGCCAAAACGAACTTGAAGGGAACCTCTTGAGGACTCTGGCAAAAGGGCTTCCGGGAGCCATGAGTTATCCCTTTACCAAACATGTTTCTTAGTCTGAGTTCACTTTCTCCTGGACTTTGTACATATTCGGGAGAAAGTGTATCACCGACTTTGAGGTGCTTTGTACCAACTCCAGTGATGTCAGAGTCACATAAATTTGTATCTCTCCAGGCCACATATTAACTTATAAAATCACAAATTAATGAGATCTGTGTTTTATTGTATTTTTTTAAAAATTGTTTAAAATTTTGTTTTGTTATTTACCGATTACATTTTAATCTGGTTCAGGAGCATTCAGGAGTGGAGTGTTTTGTCTACGAGTTAGACACTTCTGAACTATAATAAATGCTTTTTCTAGAAGCTAAATAAGTCTGACTGACTAACTGATATCAAGAGATGATCAAGCAAACTGATGGGGGCTTGTGATTCATAATAATAGTCCCCTACTCCACAATTCCTCAGAGTCTCCTAGGACCCAGGGAATACTTTAGTAGCCAGCAATCCATAGATTCAGTCTGTCAGTGTAAGTGAGGGCTGAGAAAGCAGCAGCAGAGAATGTGCTATGTCAGCATGTTCCAGGCACTCTTATGGATGCTGGGAACACAAAGACAAAAATGAGACTGTTTTTGTCTTCAAAGAACTTACATTCTATCCTGGGATACAACATACACCTAAAGGATAGATAGAATAAATATCAAACCAATTATAACCCAAATATAAGAAAATCTTAGTCTGTACAATCATGACTGCCATTTTGTTTATTCGTTTGCTGCCTTTTCCCCAAATCCTTGATTGGGTGGTCAGTATAACATTTCTTTGTGATCTATGGTCATTGCTAATTTGCCTGATAAGTGCTAGTAAAGCTGGGTCTTGTAAAGATTTAAGCGGCCTCATCTGGATCACTAGGCCATTTGTTCCCTGAAGATCTACTTATTTATATGGAGGCTGGTAAAGCTGAGATCCAAGTGAATCAGCTTTGCCCCAGGGCAGCTGGCACATGCCCAAATATGTTGAGGGTCCTCTGGCTTTTCAATGAAATCGTTTATATTGAGCATGCCTGACTTACCAGTAACACCTGTTTATTTTTTTTTTTTACTACACTTGGGCTATTTTAGTTTTATACATGTAGACAGGAGAGTAAAGGGATTCCATGAGCATATGTTGTGGTACAGTTTGGACACTGGGTTAAGAGGCAAGGCAACTGGGGCTTAGTTCTGGTTCTGCCATTAACTGCTGTTTGACTGTAGACAGTCTTCACCTCTTTGAGATTCCATTTCCTCAACTATAATAATAATAACTAGTATTTACGTAATTTAAGGTTCACAAGTATTTGATCCTCAAAGTAACCTTGGGAGGTAGGTGTTATTATTATCTCCATATTACAGGTGAGGAAACTGAAGCAGATAGAGGTTAAATGACTTACTTAGGGTCACATACCTAGTAAGCATCTGAGGCAAGAGAGGTCTCAACAAGTATCCTCTAAAGTACATTCTAACTAATGAATGAATCATTTAGCTGCTCTGGGAGCAGTACTGATTTTGAATCACTTCCATTATGTAGGCTGAGGATTCAGTGTGGTCCAATGGATAGTCCATTAGGATTTCAACTTAGAGAACCTGGATTTGAATTTTGGTCCTTAAAACTTACCTGCCGAGGAACTTTGGGCAAATCACTTATGAACTGAGCCTTGGCTTCCCTATTTGTAAAATTTAGATCCTAAGACCTGTACCTTCTACCTCACAGGGTTGTTGTGAGGGAAATTCTCTAGGAGGATTTTATTTACAAACATGCAGAAAGGCAGTTGGTTTTGAAGAGTTGGTATTTGAGGACCCAGGTTTGAATTCTAGCCCCCATTACTTGCGTGTGTGTGTGAGTGTGTGTGTGATGCTGAGCAGCTCTCCTTCCTTTCTATGATCTTAGATCAAGACCTGGAAAGGAACTTAAGGGTCAATCTAGTCCAACCCTTTCATTTTACAGAAGAGGAAACTGAGGCCCAGGGAAGTTATATGGCTTACCTAAGGTCACATGGGAAAGTGTTGGGGGTAGGATCTGAACCCAAGTCTTCTGAATCCAGAGTCATGCTCCATCTTTGGGGTCTAGTTTCCTTAATTGTTAAAGAGGATTGGACTAAGAGACCTCTAAGTTCCAGCTTAACTTTTTTTTTTTGCTTTTTTGGAGGGCAGTTAGGGTTAAGTGATTGCCCAAGGTCACAAGGCTAGTAAGTGTTAAGTGTCTGAGGCTGAATTTGAACTCAGGTCCTCCTGACTCCAGGGCCGGTACTCTATTTACTGCGCCACCTAGCCATCTCCAACTTAGCTCTTAAATGGTTTTGGGGGGTTATTTGTAAATGAGCTCTTGTTTTCATTCCTTCATCAAGAATATTCTTGATATTTTCTTTTAAAGAAAAATTATAGGGCAACTAGGTGGCATAGTAGATAGAGCACTAGCTCTGGAGTTAGGAGGACCTTAGTTCAAATATGGCCTCAGATACTTATTAACTGTGTGACCCTGGGCAAGTAATTTAACCCTGATTGACTCCAAAAATTATTGTTGATATATTTTATATCACATATATCTCCCAATGTATCCTATCCTTCCTCCTCTCTGCTTCTATAATGCCGTCCCTTACATCAAGGAATAAAAAAGAGGGGTGAAGATAGTTCAGCAGAACTAACATTGAAAAACTTTGACATAGTATGCAGTGTTCTACACCCATAGCACCCCACTTCTGCAAAGAAAGCCGGGGGGGGTACAGAGAGAGGAGAGAGAGAGAGAGAGAAGGAGAAAGAGAGAGAGAGAGAGAGAGAG
>NW_027185889.1:8970665-9003799 GCF_028583685.1 Petaurus breviceps papuanus | reverse complement strand
AGAGAGAGAGAGAGAGAGAGAGAGAGAGAGAGAGAGAGAACACCCAGGCTATTTTTTTGTAATATTGAGAAAGCAGTCCAGAATAAATAAATAAATCTCAAGTTTCCTTTAAGGCTCAGTTCATGTGTTCCTCCATGAGACCTTCCCAGATTTTCCCAGTTGTCTCCTTGCCATCCTCCCCCACCAAATTACTGTGCATTTTGTCTATTCCATGTAGTCACTCATCTGTGAATATGGTGTATCCCTTTAGTAGAATGAGATCTTCTTGGGAGCAGAAACTATTTCATTAGAATATAACCTCCATGGGAATAGGGATAGTTTTATTTTTCATATTTGTATTCCCTGCATTTAGCACAATGCTTGGTACATAGTAAGCACTTGATATGTGCTTGTTCAATCTATCAACAAGTAGTTACTAAGTTTTGACTATGACCGGTGGATTGATAAATGCCATGGGAAAGAAAGCCAGTCACATGTACTGAACAAGTTACTGTTTTTTCCTTTAGAACCGAATCTTAACCTTATTGTTGTTCAGTCGTTTCACTTGTGTTTGACTCTTTGTGACCCCATTTGGAGTTTTCTTGGCAGAGATACTGAAGTGGTTTGCCCTTTCCTTCTCTAGCTTATTTTAAAGATGAGGAACTGAGGCAAACAGGGTTAACTGACTTGCTCAGGGTCACATAGCTAGTGTGTGAGACCAGATTTGAATCAGGAAGATAAGTCTTCCTGACCCCAGGCCTTGAACTCTATTCACTGTGCTACCTAGCTGCCCCAAACCATAACCTTACCTTCTTTTTAATTGTGTCTACACATGGAACTCTTTAATAATATTAGATGAGAGGTCATTCTTTAAATGAATTTTTAAAAAATCACTTAGCAAACACTTATTTTTCTCTCTCACTACTCCCCTAACTATAAAAAGAAAACCCTTGTAATAAATAGGTACAGTCAAGCAAAAAGAAAAAAAAATATGACACTGACCATGCCCCAATAATACATTCTGTTATGAATCTCTCATTTATCACCTCTTTGTTAGGAGCATACATTACTATTATCAGTGCCCCTGGTAATACTGCCTTCTTTATCTTCCCCTTCTCAGTGTTAATAACTGCATGTGGTGACTTTGCTTCTTCTCAGATAATTAAAGAAAAAAAGAGCCCAGCTGTCAGATCTAGATTTAGGGGGATAGGGACTGAATTTAGCTAAAGGGAATTTCTGGTGAGGAAAATCCCTCTACCCATTCGAGTTGGCATCTTCTTTGTAACTTAGACTCTTAGATTGCTTAGAGCATTGAGACCACTTAACCAGGGTCTATGTCAGACTCGAACCCAGGTTTTACTAGCTTCAAAGCTGGCTCTCCATCTATATTAGAAAGACTTTGTTATAAAGTAAAGGCTTTTTCATAATGTAAGAAAAATATCAGAATAGTGAAAGATGGCATTCAAAGTTTGAAGCTTGCAACTTGCCTGATAGAACTCAAATCTATATTGTTAGGATTTTTCAAATGTTGACAACACATCAGAGACGAGCAGGGCATTCTCCCCACCCCTCTCCAAATCTGGATGAATTTTTCCTTTGCTTAAACTTGTGAGGTTGCTCAATTTGCCTTTTGGTAAAGATTTTAATAAGGATAATATTTTTAACTGTAAAGCCTTGGTGTGATGGTGTCTGTTTTTCTGGAAAATCCCTTTTTTTACCTTCCCACCCTGCTCAGGCAGCAGAACTGAAGGCAGCGCCATATAAGTCTCTTCATCCTCCTCCAGTATGTTTCATTAAGTCAGTTCCCCTCTTGTTGGGCTTACATCAGCTTAGCTTCCAAATTTGATTCACTTGTTAGGTCTATTTTTACTTAAGACATGAAATCTGAATGTGTTTCTAAGCCATCAGAAAGAGTGATTTTTCTTTTTTATTTTCCATCTAAGGCAATGTGGTGCCTTCCTAATTATGTTATTTATAGCCATGGGCTGTTAAAACAGAGCACAGACAGGCTGCCTACATAGAATGTCACAGGTTTATTGAGGGGTAATTAGTCACTTGTATTGAATTGTTTAGTCACGAGCGGAGAAGGTTTGGAATTTTAAAATCCAATTGGTTTTGTTCTCTCTGCTGACATGTTGGGGCTTCCTTTAGGCAGGTGGGAAACCCTGAACTCTCACTACCCCCTCGAGATTGTGGGTATGTGGGAAGTCTTGGACTTTTCCTAAGTGATTAAGGGGTTTGAGATAAAGGATTGGTTGAAGGAATTGGGAATGTGTATCCTAGAAGAAGAGAAGATAAAGCTAAAGGACCATAGATTTGGAGATGGAAGGACAAATCCCCTGTTGTAGTTTTTAAAGTCCTTCATGACCTGGCTTCTTACCTTTCCCATCTTCTTTACCCCACTTTCATCTGTACTTTACGATCCAGTACAATCCAGAAGAGCCTCCTTGCTCTTCTTTGAAGAAGACACTCCGTCTCCTGGTTCTGGGCATTTTTGCTGGCTATCCCTCATGCCTAGAATTCTCTCCTTTCTCATTCCTTTTTTTTTTTTTTTGGACTTTTTGGAGGGCAGTTGGGGTTAAGTAACTTGCCCAAGGTTACACGGCTAGTTTTTTTGTGTGGGTGTTTAGTGTCTGAGGCTGGAACCGAACTCGGGTTCTCCTGACTCCAGGGCCGGCGCTTTATTCACTGCGCCATCTAACTGCCCTCCTTCCTCATTACTATCTCCCCACTTTCCTGGCTTCCTTCCATCCTCAGCTACAATCCCACCTTCTTCTTCTTCTTCTTTTTTTTTTAAAGCAATTGGGGTTAAGTAACTTGCTCAAGGTTACAAGGCCAGTTATTTTGTATGGGTGTTAAGTATCTGAGCCCAGATTCGATTCCCAGGTCTCCCGACTCTGGGGCCTGCGCTCTTACTCACTGCACCACCTGGCCACCCCACAATCCCACCTTCTACAAGAAGACTTTCTCAGTTTCCCTTAATGCCAGTACTGTCCTGTTCTGTACATATCTTGTTCATACATAGTTATTTGCCTATTGTCTCCCCATTGGTCTATGAGTTCTTTGAGAACAGGGCCTGTTTGTATTATTTTTTTGTACTTTTGTATGACCTTTCTTTATATTATTAGCACAGTGTTTGGAACACAGTAGATGCTTAATAAATTCTTATTAATTTGACTTCACTGAAGCCTTTGAGTCTTTCTCATTTTACAACTAGGAAACTGAGGCCCCCAAAAGCTAATTAACTTGCCCAGGGTCATTCATATAGCTAGTAAACTTATGAGGCGATAGTTGAATTCAGGTCCACTCCAGCATTCCATTCTCTGAGCAATGAAAACTATTTTCATCTTTTTGATGGGCAGGCTTAGTTCTGCTTAAGCTCACAAGGCAGAATCAGAAATAGTAGGGGAAAGTATTACCATATGTGAGATGAAAATGATTAACGTCCTTATCATATAGAATGTCATGACTCAGTACATTAGAAACACCCTCTCCTCCCCCTACCAGATTTGATGTCAGAAGACCTGAATTCAAATCTGTCACTTGCTCTCTGCATGATCTGGGAGAAGTATCATAGCCAAGATTTAGCTTCACTTTCTCTGACTTTGAATCCAGGGATATTTTCATTGCATCAAGTGGTCTCTCAAGTGTTTACTATGCTCAGGATGCTGGGAATACCAAGACAAAAATGTCCCAACTCAGTTGTGAGCTTCAGCGGAGATGATGGATATGAAGCACTTTGTGAAATTGAAAGGGCAACATCAATGTCAATTATTATCATAGGTCAGAGAGGAATGCAATTTCACTGGTCCTTCTAGGTCCAGATCTGGGGTAATTTTCTACATGGACTCTTTCAGCTCTTGCTGATCTTTTCCCTTTTTAATATTTTTTGGAGGGGGGAGGTGAGGCAGTTGGGGTTAAGTGATTTGCCCAAGGTCACACAGCTAGTAAGTGTTAAGTGTCTGAGCTGAATTTGAATTCAGGTCCTCCTGACTCCAGGGCTGATGCTCTATTCACAGCACTACCTAGTTGCCCCTCTTCCCTTTCTTTAATCCAGTGGCACTTAACTGTTATTCGGACATTGATCATAGACCTGCCTAACAGTGCCAGAAGGTTACCTATCGTCTCTGGGGTGTTAGTCATGGCTTCCCAGCTATTTGTGAACTTGTTGATGATAGGAGTCATCTCAGACTTCTTCCTTCCTAGATAGGAGGTAGCTAGGTAGTGCAGTGGATAAAGCACTGGGCCTAGAGTTAGGAAGATTTGAGCTTGAATCCAGCCTCAGACACTTATTAACTGTGTGGTTCTGGGTGAGTCACTTAACCTCAGTTTCCTTAATTGTAAAATGGGGATAATAACAGCATCTCCCTCTTAGGGTTTTTGTGAAGATCAAAGGAGATGGTATTTGTAAAAGGGCTTAGCACAATGCTTAATAAATGCTTATTTCCTCCCTTTCTTCCACCTAGCACATAATGAATGATCAACAAATAATCTGCTGAAATTGAAACTGATTTGGGGAGCAAGGCTTTTTGGTACATTTCTACCCCAACCAATGTCTTAAACTAGAAATAGAAAGAACCTTGACCAAGTAGCTATGATTGTGATAGATTGCCAAGAATTCAAATAAATTGATCAAGATCTGGAGCCTTGAAGAAGTGGAGACAAAGTTTGGACTTTTAGTCACTCAGACTAAGCATTCCTGACCTTTCATGATTAAGGACCACAGAGTTGATTTACATGGGAATTGCATCAGTTTAAACTGATGTTAAAATAAAACTTATTTTAGCAAAATACATTCCCTTGCTAATTGCATAATCCCCAGTTTAGGATTTTCATTTAATGGAGTTAGAAAGGACTTCAGGGCAGCTAGGTGACAGAGTGGATAGAGTTCAGGGTCTGGAGTCAGGAAGACCTGAGTTCAAGTCTGGCCTCAGACACTAGCTGTGTTACCCTGGACAGGTGTCTTAACCTTGTTTGCCTCAGTTTCCTCATCTGTAAAATGAGCTGGAGAAGTAAATGGCAAACCACTCCAGTGTCTTTGCCAAGAAAACTTCAAATGGGGTCATTAAGAGTTGGATATGACTGAAATGACTGAACAACAATAAGGTTAAGGGGCAGCCAGGTGGCTCAGTGAGTAAGAGCACCAGCTCCAGTGTCAGGATGACCTGGATCAAATCTGGCCTCAGATACTTAGCACCCACCCAGAAACACCTGGCCGTGTAACCTTGAGCAAGTTACTTAACCCCGATTGCTTTAAAAAAAACACCCCAAAACCCCAATAAGGTTAAGATTTGGTTCTAAAGGAAAAAAAAATATAGTGCATGTGACTGACTTTCTTTTCCCCAGTCAATCTGTCAATAGTCAGAGATTAATAATTGCCTATTGATTTATTAGACAAGCCTATATTGGGTTCCTACTATGTACCAAGCACTGTGCTAGGCGCCAAGAAAGCCCCAAATGGAACCGCTAAGAGTTGGACACGACGAAAAATGTCTGGACAAGAAGGGACTGCAGTTTATTAAGCTTAACCTTTTCCTGAAGCATGAATTCCCTCCCTGTGAAATGTCTCTAAGAGTGGTGACTCAGCTTCCAAAACAGAAAGTTATGTCACAAAGCAGCCAATTTCATTAAACAATTAAGAAAGCAACTTTAGTCATTAACTTTTTCCTCATAGTGACCTAAATCTACTTCCTCTGAAACTTTCCCCCCTCATTCGAATTAGTGCTAGCCTCTGGAGCTACAAAGATTCAAATATAATACTTTGTCTAAAAACAGGCTTTCAGAATTTTGAAAATAGCTATTGTGGTCTTCCACCTCACCAATTCCCCCTCCCCTGCTCCTGCCCCCAACTCTTCTCTCTAGAGACTAAACATCTTCAGTTTCCTCAACACTTCCTCTAGTGACCTTACCATCTCTGTTACCCTTCTCTAAATGGGCTCTGACTTGTCACTTTTCCCTCCTAAAGTGGGATGCCTAGAGAAGCAGTGAAATGAGTGATAGATTTGAAGTCAGAGGACTGGGTTCAAAACTCAGATCTTTTACTTGCTACCTGGGTGAGTTTGGACAAATGACTTCAGGGCCTCGTTTTCTTCATCTGTAAAAATGTAGTTGGACTAGGTAGGTTTTTAAGTTCAGAACCTCAAGTTTTAAGTCCCATTTCCAAGGTGGTTTGACTAAGGCAGGAGATAATGGGATTACCACTTCTCTTATTTTGAACGTTAAAATGTAGGCTGATTGTATTAGTTTTTTTTTGACAACTATGTCACACAATTGACTCATGTTTTCCACTGACCAACTAAACACCTCAAGTTTATTTCACAAGAATCATTGTTTAGCCATCTTTCCCCTACTCCATCCCCACCCTTTACACTTGGGTAGTTAATTCTTTAAGCCTAATCACAGAACATTAATTATCCCTACTATGTTCCATGTTGTTAGGTTCAACTCTTTGTTCTAGCCTGTCAAGATCTTTTTGGAGTCTTATTCACATTATTATTAGACATATTAGCTATTCCTCTAAGAGTAATAGCATACATCAAGTTGATAAGCATGGCATCTATGTCTTCAGTCAAGTCATGGAAAAAAGTGGGTTTGAACAGAGCTAAGGAGACAGACCTGGGGCACTATTCTGAGTAGAGAAATAGGTAGGTGACTAGAGAGACAAGGCTAGTGGTACAGTGGTTAGAGCTCTGGCCCTGAAGTCAGGAAATCCAGAGTTTAAATTTGGTTTCAGATATTCACTAGCTGAATAACTTTGAGCCTCAGTTTCAAGAGCCTCAACTGGGCACATAGCAGCAGCTGTGAGGCTGAAATAAGGTTAGCTCCACACTCCTTAGTGAACCCATACCTACCCCTTGTGATTTCTGATTGCTTTTTTAAACATCTATTTTCAAATTTTGCCTAGGGTAACTCACATAATAACAATTCACAATTACCTGATCTTTATAAAATGCCCTTATCCTAACTACCCTATGAGGCAGTTAGTATAGATAGACATTATTGCCCTCCATTTTATAGATATGAAAATTGAGGCTCTGAAACTCATTGATCTAAATATTCAATGGCCTTCCCCACCCCCTATAAAATATACTTTTTTTTTGAGTGCAAGGATGATTTGGTCTCTGTATTCCTACCACCTCATACAATGAATCAATGAATGAATGGAGAAAATATTATCAAGTACTTATTATGTACCAAGCCCTCCACAAACAGATACAGTCCTTGCCCCCAGGAAGCTTATATTCTAATTGGGAGAGGCAATACTGTTAGGGGAGTGGCAGCCAGAGAGAGACAATTTGATTTTAAAGGTTACAGGGATTTGAAGGATACATACTGTAAAGGAGCTGGAGGGCAATAGATCATAGATTGGAAATAGATTTCGCATTACAATAAAAGTATTGATTTGGTTATCGTTTCAAAACTGGAAAGAGGTATGTGTATACTGTAGTGTAGGGTGGTATAGTATATTAGGTGACCTATGAGGTTCCTTCCAGCTCTTGAGTTTTGATCTGCTTAATATATCATGCACCTGGTAACCAGAAGAACTTTAGCTTGAACTCAGGTTTTGGGGACATTAAGGATCTGAGGATAATGGTGCTCAGAGGAGGAAGAGGTCACAGAAATTGAGTACTTATATTCCAGTCATTGTGATATATAGGCTTATTTTCTTATTAAATGACAATTCACAGAATCACAGATTTAGAGTTGGAAGAAATCCCAGAGGCCATTGAATCCCGTTATCTCATTTTACAGATGAGGAAAGTGAGATCTGTCAGTTAATATGTTAGTAACAAGAGAGTTAGTGAGAAGATTGCTGTGGAGTAGAGGGAAACTTGATTGGAGATGGTCTAACTCTAGTGGGGTATGTGAAGCATGCCATTAAGGGCAATGGCACTCAAGAGTGGTAATTACAGAGCTGAAAGTGTTAAGTCCTCCAGGATTTGGTCTCTGTTTTGGGAAGCAAGGCGGTTGTTGAGGAGTACCTGTCGCTTCATGGGAGCATCCAGAGAGGTTAAGTGCCCAAGGTCACCAGTGAGGGAGGGCTGGGATTCAAAGTGTCCAAGGTCATCAGTATGGCAAGACTAGAATTCAGACTCAGGTCCTTTGATTCCAACTTCAACGTTCCTTTCACTGTGCCCTTCTCTACTTGTCAGTGTCTGCTACATAGTATTCATTTAATGGATTTGTACTGAATAGAATTGAATCTATGGGATTTCAAGGAGACCAAAATTTCTTGGAAACCTAGAGCTTATATTTTTCTGATAGGTGAAGGAAATGAAGTTTTCTATGATGGTGATATGAAGAGGAAATTATTTTATGCTTTCTTTATTTCCTCCTTCCTCTCTTCATTAAATCACTAGCTACCTGGCTTTTAGGGCTGCTTATTAAGCAAAAGCCTCTTGGCTGAGATTAATTTTTTTTTTAACCTTCAATGGTTGACTGTGACTGTGACAAAATGTGAGACACTGCCTATGCTCCTGCCTTTAAAAATAAACAGACTCAAAATACCTGAACCCAAATAGCTCAAAAAAATAGCATGAAAAGACTAAACCTCTATATAGGATTGAGGTTGTTTGGAGGGGGAGGAAGGGTGGATGGGGGACGATGGAAACTTATTTGACTGATGCAAATTCTAATGCTATTTATACACTGAGTTAATTATAATTTTAAACTTCTTTTGGATACATGAGCAGAACCAATTCAGCTTTCTGTAGGAGGCCAGAAGAAAATGGATGGCTAGTGCATTAGCCTCACATTGTACTGCAACCAAGGTGAAAACCTGCTTCTATTGCATTTGATGTGAAAACTTCAAAGAGCCTAAGGCACTGAAATTGCTATCATGTTTGCGATTTGTTACCCCTGAAAATCCAATGAAGCATCATTGCTTCTTTTAACAATAGCTTAGCTGGTATCTTCTGCAGGAAGACAGGGAGAGTGAATAGAGTGCAAATGAAAGCCAAATTTGAGGGAAGACTTCGCTTCTTTTTTCTAAGTATTGAGGATCTGGAAGTTGAGACAGTATAGGATGGAAAGAGAATTAACTCTGGAGTCAGGGGATTTGGTCTTACATTGTTTCTCAGAAGCTTTGCTCATTGTGTGACCTTCAGCATGCCACTTAATTTCCCTGAGCCTCTGTTTCTTTATCTGTAAAATGAAGACTGTGTAACCTTGGGCAAGTTACTTAACCCCAATTGCCCTCCAAAAAAAAAAAAGGCAAAAAAAAATGAAGAGATTAGATTCAATGGTTTCTGAGATTTTTACAACCTTAAATCTATAATCCTTTGAGCTATTCTTTTGTAACAAAATAAATCTAATATAGCATTTATATAGTACTTTAAGGTTTGCAAAGGTCTTTACAAATATTATTTCACTTCATTCCCCAAACAACACAGGGAGGTAGGAGGTATTATTATTCCCATTTTCCAGATGAGGAAAGAGGCAATTTCAGAAATGATGCAGAGACTAAATGTCATGCCTAGGGTTACACAGTTAACAAGTGGTTTTGGATTTGAACTGTGCCCACCCAGCTATATACCAGAGGGGCTCTATGTACTATGAGTACTATGTACTCAGGGATGATCTAGGAGGTCCCTTCCAACTCTAGATCAAGTAGCCTATAGTTCCAGTGTCTCAAGAGCCTGAATTCAAATTCCATTTCTGACACTTATTAGATATGTGAGCCATTAAACAGGTCATAGCTCTGGAGCTAGAAAAAACCTCAGAGGCCATGTAGCCAAACCCCTTCATTTTATTAAATGAGGAAATTGAGACCTAGTGCTTAAGGGACTTGCTGAGAGTAAATAGCAGAACTGAGATTTGAACCTAGGTCATTGAATTATAGATCTATACCTAGAAGGCACATTAGTTGTCATTTGTCCAACTCCTTGATTTTACAGATAAGGAAACTGAGGTTCAGACATTTGAGGCAACCTTCTCAAGGTAAAGTGGCAGAGCTGGGATTCAAAACCAGGTCCTTTGTCTCAATTCCACGTCCTTTCCATCTTACCATGTTGCCTCTTCCCATTCTTTTCAGTTCTCCCGTCTGTAGTATGAAGAGAGTAAAATCCTTTTCAACTTCAGCATTCTATGAGTCTATGCTAGTGTCTAATTTTGCTTCTCCCAACATCACTTAGAATTTCAACTAGAGAAGAGAAATGAGGTCTTGGAAGATTGGTGCTTTGTTGTGTTCTACTTCTCTATTCAGCTGTAAATTCAACGAGAACGGCAAGTTTTGTATTCCCTCTCAAATCAGCTCTTTCAAGGGAAAGAAAGAAGAGAGTGGCGGGTATTTTAGCGTGGTGGCGGCGGTGGTGCGTGTGTGTGACTCATATCTTTCAATGTATCCCTAATTTCCCCTCCTCTATTTGCTCTTCTTTGCTGTGTATCTGTTATAAAACAACAGATTCTCTCAGGCACCTGGCCTCCATTAAAACCCTCCTCATAAGATCATAGATTCACTTGGAGCCTTCACTGTGTCACAAAGGCAGCTGTCGTGCAGCCACAGTCCTGACTCCAGACCCAGTGCTCAATCCATTGCATACTATATACATATGAAGATTTGTATACAGACATCTAAGTGTTTGTGATCATAAAACACATAAATATGAGGTCATTAGTCTGTCAGCCCAGTTAGAGTCCTTGAAAGAGGGGACATTCATTTCTTTTGTTGCTTGATCCTCACAGTGCCTAGCATTTTGCTGAGGCATTCAGTTAAGTATCTGCAGTTGTTCAGGTCAGTAGTCCAGACCAGGAGAAGATAGCTTAGGCTTGGTCCATTAGAGTCTCATTGATGTTCTCCTCTAGACTATTTTGGACCCAGAAGAACAATGAGTGGAAAATGCCAAGAGATGGATTTCATCACCAACAATTAGAGTCATCCTCAAGTGGAATGGGGCTTTCTTAGGGGGTTAGTGATTTCCTCATCTCTGGAGGTCTTTACTGTGAAGCTGTTTCACTAATTGTTGGGGAATACCTGGTCAGGTACAGGTAGACTAGCATGTCTTTGAGGACTCTTCCAACTGGGATTTTAGGATTCTCTCTGTCACTTTCTGTCTTTTCTTCTCTAGTGTTTGTCTTTTTTTCCCTCCCCAACCCTTGTACAAATCTAATGCAATGAAATTTAATAAGAATGAAAATAAATATCATATTACTCATGGGTTCAAAAAAATCAACTTCGGATGTACAAGATGGGGAATACTTGGCTAGGAAGCTGTTTATTGAAAAAAGATCTGGGCGTTTTAGTGGCCTGCAACCTAAATGTGAGTCAACAATGATCTGCAAGCCAAAAAAAAAAGGGTTTATTAGGTTCCATTTCAGAGAGGCATACATAATGTCCAGGACTAGAAAGGTTATTTTCTTGCTCTATTTTGGCCTGGTGATATAGCTACTGAAAACGTGGAAAAGAAAGATTTCATGGTCAAAGTGCTTGGCAACTGTCGATAGGTTCAGAAACAGATATAGTTTTTAATCAATGGAAAATGAAGAAATTGGATTATCATCATCCTTGCTGCTGTACTTTAAAAACCTTTGGACCTTTTCATCTACCCTGCATCTGGCCCTGGAGTGTGCTGAAGGCAGCCCCAACTCACCCTTGAGAGTCAATTGTTAAATTTTTAGGGTGAGAATTTAAACTTTGGAGATTGACAAAGGTTAGAAGCCAGGGCTTGATTTATTGTTTTGTTTATTGTCTACATTAGTGATGGAAGAAAATGTTAGCAATTCAGATTATACTTAAAAATCTGTCTTGTATGTATCCCCCTCCCCCATAACTGGTTGTTAAATGTTTACCAGCATACCTCTGAACTGAACCCTCCTGTATATCTTGTCTCCCCACTATTAGAGTGTGAGTTCTCAGGGACAACTAGGTGGTACAGTAGACAGAACACTGATCCAGGAATCAGGAGGACCGAGGTCACATCTGGCCTCAGACACTTACTAACTGAGTGATCTTGGGCAAGTCACTTAACTCTGATTGCCAACCCCCTCCCCCCCAAAAAGAATGTTAGTTCCCTAAAAGCAGGTTGTCTTGTTTTTCTGTCTGAATCCTTAGTACTTAACAGACACACAGTGCATGGTATACAGTAAGTGCTTAATAAATGTTTTGAAATTAAGTTCCCCACATCACATTTTAGGAAGGTTACTGAAGAGTTAGAGAGTGGACAGGGAAAAGAAATAGCCATGGTGGTGAGGAACCTTGAGCCCATGCCCTATGATGATAGTGGAGAAGGGAAGACTTAGGAAGGGAGCATGACAGGTGCCCTCAAATATTCTAAGGGTCACAGGGAAGTAGGGTTAGACCTATTATGCCTGGCCTTAATGGGCAGCATCAGTGATTTTTATGCTTAAGAGAATTTTCCTGTTTATCTAAAAGAACAATTAACTTCTGTTATTTCTCATTTCATTTTCTTGGCTTTCTCAGGTGTGAGGGTATTACTTTGTACAAATCACAATTTGTATCTGTTAAAGGAATGTGATCTTATGATCTCATAGTGCCACAGCCCTACCTAGGTACTCAGTGACTTTCCTACTTCCGTGACTCTAAAGCATTTGACATTATAGTGAGGGTAAGGGTAAACAGATGTGCCAACTGAACTTCATGGACTGGGTGATCTAATCCCCTGTGACTTTCTATATCTTTATATGCTTGAATTCATTCATTCATTCAACAAGTAGCTATTAATCACAGGGCTGGGCAATGCTGTAGGCACTGTAGATAGAAAGGCAAAAATTAAAGAATTTACACCTCAATTATCAAATATTCTATTAGTCATCACACAGGTTTAAGAGAAGACAGAGAGAAAAGCGTTGGATTTAGAAGCAGAGGTCCCAGGTTCAAACCCTACGTCTGCTACTACTAACTTATATGACCTTGGACAAATCAATTAATCTCTTTAGACCTAAGTTTTCACATTGGTAAGTAAGGATTGGACTAGATTAATTGATTCCACAAGCATTTATGAGGCACCTACTATTCTGTGGCAAGTGTTGTGTTAGGCCCTGAAGATACTAAAAGACAGTTCCTGCCCTCAAGAAGCTTGCATTCCACTGGGAAAAAAGTAGATGGCTACAGATAAGTAAATTTATATATACAAAGTACTACTGATGTTGGTAAGGGGTGGGTGGAAGGCAGAGGGTCCTAACCACTGAAGAGATGTGGAAAACATTTTAAGATTGGTCCAAGATTTTAATCTAGGAATTGGCAGATCCAAGTTTCTCATTTTCCCTAGGGAAAACCTTGGGCATTTGACTGTAAACCCTAAAAACTGGACAACCTATAGTTCTTGTTCAGTTACCTGCTGAGTGACCCTGGACAAACCATTTAGCCTTTCTTGTCCTCTGTTGCCTCATTCCCAAAATGAGAAGTTTGTATTAGACTGCCTCTATTGGTCTCTTTGAGCCTGAAATTTCAGTGTTGTTGGTGGGAGACTGTCTAAAATTTCTTTACTCTCCTTTGTACTGGGAGAGGAAGTCCCTCATGCCTTGTAGAACTCTGGCTACTTAGGAGAAAAAAATAAGTCAACAAGCTGGTCACAGGGATGGACTTGACATAGTCATGCATACCAAAACACAGCTGGCCAAACAGGTTTTAAGCATTAAGTGTTGACAATACCCCATTAAAGAGAAAAAAAGGATCCTGTCAGATTTGACTCCCCTCTGTTTTAAGAAAGCATCTGATTCTTTTTTTTTTTTGTCAAATGAAATGTACCAATTTTTTTTTCCATGAAAAAAAGAGAAAGGCTGTCATCACTTTGGTGCTTCCTAGTAACTCTATAATAACATACCAGAAAAGCAAAGACCAAAGAAGAGGGAAAATAAAGAATAAATTTGATGAGGAAACAGGTCTGGGTTTCAGGTTTCCATTGGGTTGTTGTAAACAACAGCAGGTGGGGAAAAAAAAGATTTTTTGAAATGTGCTGGTACAGTTTCCTTTTAAGGTTTCCTCACAAACAACTGTGGACAGGGGTAATAGAAGACAGCCATGCCAAAGGCAGAGAGAGGAGAAAAAACAAGTCCCATGGGCAAAAGGAAAGGTTAAAATGAAAACATCAAACTGAGAAAAGAACCCACCAATTTTTCTTCTAGGATTGGTTGCCCTGGCCTACCATTCTGATGTTCAGTTATTGCGGTTGAATGCTTATTGAATTTCCTTATAGGAAAAGAAGACTGAATTTGGGATAAGAAGGCCAAGCATTCAAGTCTCAGCTCTGACCTGGAGAAGCAAACTCACTTCTTTGAATCATAGGATTTGGAGCTGAAGGGGATCTCAGCAATCATATTCTTTAGGGGTTCTTAACTTGGGGGTCCATGAACTTCTATTGAATTTTTTTGATAACTGTATATAACTGACTTCCTTTGCAGTTTTATGTATTTTATTTTGGGCATTAAAAACATGATTCTGAGAAGGGATCCAAAGCCTTCAATAGAATGCCTAGGGGGTTCCATAGTAAAAAAAAGTTCATGCAGTTGGTGGCACAGTGGCTAAAGTGCTAGACCTGGTCAGGAAGACCTGAGTTCAAATGTGGTCTCTCTGATGCTAGCTGTGTGACCCTGGGCAAGTCACTTAACCTTTTTTTGCCTCAGTTTCTGCCTCTGTCAAATGAGTTGGAGAAGCAAATGGCAAACCATTTCAGTATCTTTGCCAAAAATCTCCAGATGGGGTCATGAAGAGTTGGACTCAATTGAAATGAATGATCAAAAACAAAACAGTTAGTCAATAAGCATCTATTAAATTCTTGCTATAGAGCAGGCACTATCCTGTCTTGGAATTACAAAAAATTGAGGCCTAACAAGCAAAAAACACTGGATTTGTTCCTAAGGAGCTAGGTTTGAATTTTATCTCTCCCACATACTAAGTATGCATTTTTTGTTTTTAGATTAATTTATTTTCATTAATAATAAGCTTTTACATTTATACAGAGCTTCATGTTTTAAAATTTAAAATTAATTTTAATCCTGAACTCAAACCAAAAGCTCATGTCCATATACATAACAGAATGGAAAAAGGGAGCTGTACATGAAACTTCTGGTCTCTATTCTATATAGCTTGCTTTTCTCTTCAAGTAGATAATTAATTCAACCTGTAGTTTTCAGACTTATCCTGCTTATCCATGCTTACCTGTTATACTAGATCAAATGAATGAATAAATACGGAAGAAAAAAAAGCATTAAGTGCTTCCAATGATTCAGGTGCTGGAATTACAGAAAAGAAAGAAAGAAAAAAGATAGAAGACAGTGTATGTCCTCAAAGAGCTTATGTTTTAATTGTTTCTGTATAGTCATGTCTGACTCTGTAATCCCATTTGGGGTTTTCTTGGCAGAGATACTGGAATACTTTGCCATTTTCTTCTCCAGCTCATTTGATGGATGAGGAAACTGAGGCAAACAGGGTAAAGTGACTTGCCCAGGATCACACAGCTAGTACATATCTGAGACTAGATTTATGCTTAGGTCTTCTTGACCTCAGGCCCAGTTCTGTAGCCACTGTGTCACCTAATTGCTCCCATATTTTAACAGGGAAAGACAACTTACGCAAGTCCCTAAGCTTCGCTGAGCCTTGGTTTCCTCTTCTGTAAGTGGGGATTCCTCCCATACTCAGATGAGCTAGCCTGAGGAAAAGTCTTTGCCAAATTCACACCCTCTGATCAATGCAACCATCAGCGATGTTTGAGGGAGGCTGCTACTTGGATGGAGAACTCAGCTGTACCAGTAAGCCAGTGAAAAGAACTATCAACTGGAGAAAGTTTGTCAGCTCTGGATTCCCTGCAGATACCTAATTCTGGTCTAAGTGCCTAACTTTCAGAGGAAGTCAATTCCAGGAACCATGTCCGAACATGCCCACCAGGAGCTCAGCTGTGGTTATCTTTTGCATGTGGAGAGGGAGTGAGATCATTCTCATTCTCTGCAGAGGCCAGGCTGCAGGTACTGAGCTCAGCATTTCTCTGGCTAGAGTCATCCTCCCTTGAGTACTTGCGTCCCAGCCCCTGGGGCAGATAGATTTATGTTGTTATTAAAGTACGATTCATAGGATCATAGCTTTGGCTTTAGAAGGAACCTCAGGGGACATCTAGTCTAACCCCCTCTTTTACATATAAAGAAAGGTCCAGAGGAGTTACTTGTCCCTAAGGTCCTACCTTGGGTTTGTCATTTAACCTTTATAAACTTCAGTTTCGCCATCTATAAGATGGGGATAATAATGGCACCTACCTCACAGAGAATTAAATCACACACACATTTATGTATATATACACATAATATGTAAGTACATATAACAATACAACACACGTCAGTACATGTAACATACAACATGGCACACAAGTACATATAATACACACAATGTTAGCGTGTGTGAGTACATGTAACACATGACATGCAAGTACATATAACACACACAGTATAATATGTTAGTACATGTAATGCATACAACATAATGTGAGCATATATAATATATACAATATAACATGTGAGTATATATAATATATACACAATATAACATATGCCAGCATATATAACATTAGACACAATATAACATGTGAGTATATATAACATACACACAATATAACACGAGAGTACATATAATATATACAATATAACATGTGAACATATATAATAGACAATATAATATGCAAGTATATTAATATACACAATATAACACATATGAGTATATATAATATATGTATATGATAACACATGCAAGTATATGTAATATGCACACAATATAATGTACTTGAGTATATGTAATAGGGGCACAATATAATATGTGTGAGTATGTAAATATGATACAAGGTGAGTATATATAATATACACACAATAAGATATATGTGAGCTTAGATAAGATACACATGACATAGTATATGTAAGTATAGACACTGTATGTGAGTATAGATAATATAGACATAATGTATGTAAGCATATATGATATATATTTGTATATGTAGTTTCATATATAACATTTATAACTATATAAATCTCTCTCTCTCTATATATATATATAGATGGTTGAGGTCAGCAAAGCACTTTTGCATATATATGCACACAACAGATAAATATTACATAACGTTTTACAGACCTCAAAACACCATCTATATAATTGTTAGCTATTATCATCTAGGACACTGATGTCAAACTCAAATAGAACCAGGAGTCACTAAACTGTACATCAGGGTCTCTAAGAGTCACATACTGACTTAGAAAATCACATATCAATGTCACCTATGTTCTGTTGTGTTTTTATCTCTTTTGTTAAATATTTTCCAGTTTTGTTAAATATTTTCCTAATTCATTTAATCTGGCTCCTACAAACTTGGTCACCATATGGTAAGTGTTTGTCACCTCTGACCTAGTCTAATACTCTCATTTTCCAGAAAGGACATTCATGGTAGTTAAGTGACTTGTCCAAAGTCACTGACCCTAAATGGAAGAGTCAGAGCTCAAACTTAGGCAGGATCCATGACTACAAGTTCAGTATTATTTTTGTTATTGCCTTATGCTGTGTTTTCTGAAAATGCCTGATGGTGGGAGAGAGTGAAACAAGCCTGCAGAACATTGAGAAGTTCAGTTTGGCTGGATCTTGTCATATATGAGGGGAAATATAATCTGGAAGACTGGAAGGGAGAGGAGGATACAGATTGTGGAGAGCCTTAAATGTCAGGCAAGGGGCTTTGAATTTGATCACATGGGAAATAGGGAATCACCTTTGAGCAGGAGGGTGACAAGGACAGAGCTGTGGTTTCGGAAGATTATTTTTGGCAACTATGTGAAGGATGAGTTACAGAGGGAAGAAACAGGACAACATCAGTCACAATACAATAGTCCAGAACATTATAGTAGTCCACACTGGAGATAATAAGCACATGAACTTGGGTTGTGGATGTATAAGTGGAGAGGAGGCAGTGGGTAATGTGCAGGTAAAATCGACGGGGCTTGGTGCAAATGGGTAAAGGACAAACAGAGGAGAAACTAAGGCTGTGTAATCAGTTTCCCAGTTGCCATGGCTACCCCTAGTCTAAGTTTGTGTTCTTGGATATGACCATGCTTAGTAAATGTTCTTTTATGATGCTTACCTGGCGGTGGAACATTTGGTCCAATTAATTAAATCTTGGAATGATTATAATATTAAAGTAAAAATAGCCAGCAACCTATTAAATGATGAATACCCACACCAATGAAACATAAGATCTTTGAAATATTGAAGTATGTATATATAACTTATATATGCATATGTAATCCACACTTCTGTCTGTCTGTCTGTCTGTCTCTCTCTCTGTAAAACTCATCTGTGCTCATTTATATGCTTAAAACTGCATGAAGACTTTTGGGACACTGTATATCTTTATCTCTCCCTGGCTTCATCTTCATCTCTCTATCTCTCTAGATAGACATAGCTATAGTTATAGATCTCTTTCTTTCTTTCCCTCCTTTCCTCTCTCCCTCCCTCCCCCTCTCACTCCCTCTTTCCTTTCTATTTCTCCTCTTCTCATTTCTCTTTCTCTAGATAGATATAGTTATAGATCTCTTTCTAGATAGATGTATCTAGATAGACTAGACACGTCTAGAGAGATAGATATTTATAACTAGAGATATCTATAAGATATAGCTAGACATCTATAGAGAGCTATAATCTATGACTATATATATTATATAGATATATAGATGAACTATCTGTGGAGATAGATGTACAACTATAGATATATCTATGCATATAAATGTTTATGTAAATATGCATATACATACACATGTGTTAATAGTATGAAAGATAACCAAGAAAGTTAACATAATCTTAGTTTGTAAAATGAAAAGTATAGCTTTCAGGAAGATGGAGTTTTAGAATAAGGCTGGACTATGGGTCATGTGACCTCATCAATTATTCCTTCTCTCTCCCCCCTCAAGTTCACTGCAGGTCTGGAGTCAAGGGTAGTGACTGGAGAGTAGAAACTACCTGATAGGAGGAGACAAGGTGTAGCTGGTGCTGACTGGCATTGCCCACATTTCAAAGATGGGGGCCAGAGGAGGGAGTATTTTTTCTTTTGGACTTTACTTTCAACCTTTCATTCAGGCAGGCATTTAATGTCTCTCCCCCACCCTTTCTTTCAGCACAATGGTTGACATATAGTAAGCACTTAATAAATGCCTGAGACTGATCAATATATGTGGAGTTTTACCTTGACTTACACAATTTATAATGTTAAAGAGGCAGTAAGGACTAGAGTGAAAAAGAACTGATTTCAAATTCTGCCTTTGACTCATGTTGTATAGTTATCCTATGCAATTCACTTACCCTTTCATTGCTATGGGCAAATTTCTAAGACTATAAAGTTTCAGAACAGTTTCTGATGTGCATTTGCATAAATATTCATTAGAGAAATTTGTCTATAATTTTCTTTCTCTGTTTTGACTTTTCCTTATGTAGGTATTAGCTTCACATTTGTATCATAAAAGGAATTTGATAGGACTCCACCTATTTAGATGTTTGGTAGAATTCACTTGTAAATCCATCTAGCCCTGGGAAATTTTTTTAGGGAGTGTTATGTCCTGCATTTGAAGAGAAAATTCCCTGAGCCAATATAATCATGGGTGGTCTCACTCTCAAATAGTACCTAAAAATGTATTCAAATTTTAAAGCCCCCTGAGAACTCTACCATACTTTGAAGCATAATGGTGTAAGAAACTGATTAATGATGGACTTGGTTTTAGGAAGCTCTGGGTTCAGATCCTGTTTCTGGCATTTGTTAATTATTTGGCCTCAAGAATGCTACTTAACCTCTATTTGCTTCAGGAGCTCCTTTGTACTTATCTAACCAAGTCACAGATGCCTGCCAAGGAGCTCCTTATGCTGATTAAATCACATTTCCTTCTGTTATAGGATTTTGCTATTAGTGTAATGAATCCTTTGTAAAAGGAAGACTCTTTGATTAATTTCTTCCTAATTTATTGGATTTGTAATCTTGCAGTGTTTATATTAAGTTTTCTTAATATAGAGGAAAAAAGTACTGAAAAGAATAGCTGGTATATATAGCGCTTTTTAAGGGTTTCAAAGTGCCCTATATACTTTATCTCACTTGATTCATAGCTACTATCTGGGTATTGCTGGTCTTTATTGCCTCATGCTGCACAGGCTGAAACAGATAAAAACCCACAAGGATTCTCAATCTTGGAAACATTTTTAATAAACACTAAAGGATGAAAATAATCTATTAGTTATGCAAATTGGCACAGTTCCCAGACCCAGAGCCTGTGGAAAGTTAGGTCAGACTTGCATCCATCAAGTAAGAATCTGGGTGAATAGAGTATGTGGACTGACAAGCAGTTCAGTGGTTTAATAAAGGTGTTTTGACTGACTAATAAGATGGGTAGATTGTTGAAAATAATAAACAGATAGATATAGGGGGCAGCCTGGGCATAAACACAGAGAGCTGGACCTGGAAAGGAAGGATCTGGAGTTGAAGCCATTTCTGACACTGTAGGATCTTGGGCAAATCTCTTCAACTTTTTGGGCCTCAGTTTCTTAATCTGTAAAAATGGGAGGTTGAATGAATAGTTTCTGAGGTCCATGCCAAATCTAAGCATGGGATCCTATGATATTTAATTATGGTTCTATTAAGGTTTATAGGGTCAAAGTTGTAGAGCCAGAAGAAATCATGGAGACTTTCTAGCCAAACCATCTCATTTAACCAATGAGGAAATTAAGACTCAGAGAAGAGAAATGAACAGTTATAAATACTGTCATAGATTTAGAGCTGGAAGGGACCTCAGGAGACATCTAATCCAAATCCCTCATTTTATAGGTGAGGAAACTGAGGTCCAGGGAAGTGAAATGATTTTCATTTAGGAGTAAATATCAGAGGTGAGATTTGAAATCAGGTCCTCAGACTCCAGTGTTCTTTCCTTTGTACCAAACAGTTTCAATTCAATACACTTTTATTAGGTGCCTATCATTATGCTAGGTAGCTGGGTCAGAAGGTAATGGGTTGAAAAGTAAAAATTAATCATGTTATGTTTAAGAGGAGTATTGAATCAATGGCTTTTGTTTTAAATGCATCTGACTTTAAATTCCATCTTGTATTCAAGTGTATGAGCAGCTAGGTAACACAACGGATAGAATTTTGGGACTTGGAGTCAGGAAGACCTGAGACCAAATCCTGACTTAGATACTTAACTAGCTATGTCACCCTAGACAAGTCACTCAACCTTTCTTGGCTTCAGTTTCTTTATCTATGAAATGGGGTAATAATAATACCTACCTCACAGAGTTATTGTGCAGATCAAATGAAATAATATATTCAAAGGGTTTGGAAACCTGAAAGCAAATGCCAGCTATTACTTCATTCTAGGTTTCCATTCAATCAGCTTCAACTTCTGCATTCATTAAATACTTATTGTCTTCTATTCATCCCCTTCAGCCCCACAGCTTCCCCAGCAACCTCTAAGCTGTTCATATCTTAAAGAAGAAGTTCTTTACCCTTCCCTTTGTTTGTTTTCCTTATTGGTTCCAAATTATTTTCCTGCATTAGTTCAAGCTGTTAGTGTAGCTGCTCCAAGAACAGGACTAATGAGGGTGGTGGATTCTGGCTTTCATATAGAATTAGAAACCTGTGTCCATGGAAACTGAGGGAGAAATAAAACCTGAGATCCCCTTTCTTTTCATCTTTGTTGTGCAGCCCAACCCCCTCCCTCCCCCCAAAATATAGGGTAGGAATATCTGAAAACAATTACATGTTGTAACAAATCCAATTTTCAAGGTGCCAAGAAGCCAGGATGACACAAGTTGATAATTTTTGACACCTCCAAAGGGAGAAACGCCCAATGATATATCAGGTGCCAGATGTGATACTGGGTTACTATCACCTGAAAGCGTTATTTTTTGATGTTAATAGCTACAGAAACTCATGCTTATAGGATATGGCAACGTGATACCAAGAAGATGAAATTCTTCCTTGACTATACATCTGCATGTGTGTGTGTGTGTGTGTGTGTGTGTGTGTGTGGGTGGGTGGTTGTGTGTGTAGACAAGATCTAGACTTTTGATTTCAGCATTGGAAACCACCTCCACCTGGGCAGGTTTGCAATTACAATCTTAGAGAATTGCCTAAGGGAAAGCCTGAGAAAGTCAGACTTGCCCATGGTCACACAGCTAGCATGGAGCACACACAGGGTTTATTGAAGGCTGGTCAGTTTTCTATACACTGTGTCACAAGGCCTCTCTGTATGTCCAGTAATGATTTCAAACAAGTGAAAGAAACTCATATTTGTATTAGCTCTGTGACTCTGGACAAGTCACTTAACACCAACTGCCTCCAAAAAAGAAAAAAATGGTGAAAGATAATTATTTGAACCTTTTGGAAAGAATCATCAGCAAAAGAGGGGAAATAGTTGTGATCCTAAAATTCAACGAAACTCAGATTAACTGCAATGGCCAATCTCGGTCTTGGAGAACAGACACAATAGACAGAACAGAACGAACCACCTTTGCTTTCTTTTGGTACCGAGATGGTGAACTATGATTGTAGAATGTTATCTATGCAGTCAGATCAGGTCACTTCATTAACTTGCTGTTGCTTAACTTTTCCTTTCTTACAAGGATGGATTCAGTGGGGTGAGGAAATATAATGGGAAAATATAATGATATAAAAGGAACCAAAAGAACTATTTAAAAAGAAAATAGTTGTAGGAAGCATTTCATCATTTAAAGTTGTGTTTTTCAAACAATCATTTGTGCTACTGGAATCACTTAATCAACAAGCATCTTTGAAGAGCCTGCTCTATGTAAGGCATTGTGTTAAGTGCTAGGGATACAAAGGAAGACCCCCCCCCCCCAACCCAAACACCAAACAAAACCAGTCTTTACTGTCAAGGAACATACAGTGTCATGGGGGAGACAGCAATGGAGACACCTGTGTACAAACAAGTTATGTGTAGGATAAGTTGGAAATCAGCAAAGGGAAGTCACTAGCATGAAGGAGGATCAGAAAGGCCTGTTACAGAAGGTGAGACTTTAACTGTGACTTGAAGGAAGCCTGGGAATCCAGGAGACAGAGATGAGGAGAGAGACAGTGAAAATGCCTGGATCTGGGAGAGAAATGGAAAGGAGGCCATTGTCATGGGATCACAGAGTACTTTGGAATGGAAGAGGTAGGAGGTATAACAGCAGCACAGATAATATCCAAAATTAGTGATTTAAAAATAATTTCTGTTTTCCTTTGGGTGCCTCTGTCATCTTCTCTCCAGGAGGCAGCCAAGCAAGGGTTAATGGAGGTGGAACAAGGCTTGGAAGGCAGCAACAGCTGCCCAGCACATGGAAGGAGGGGACTGGGTATCAAAATGAAGAACAGAGATGAGAAATGATGGTCCTGAGTAATAAAAGTAATAGCTGGCATTTATGGAGTGTTTTAAGATTTGGGAAGCCCTTTTACACACTTCATTTCCTTTGATCCACACAACTCTGCGAATAGAGTCTATTGGCATTCATATCCCCATTTTACAAATAAAGAAATCAAGGCTCCAAGAGTTTAAATGAGTTGACTATGTTACTACTGACATTAATATTCCCATTTTATGAATGAGGAAGTTAAGGCTCCAGGAGGTTAAGTGAAATTGACTATATTACTAACTGGAATCAATTTTCCCATTTTGCAGATGAGTAAATTGAGGCTCTAAGAGATTAAATGAATTGACTCTGTTTACACAGCTAACAAACATCAGAAATCAAATTTATATCCAGATTTTATCAGGGTTCATGTGCTTTTCAATGTAGAAAGTCAGTAGAGAGTAGTACAATGGAAAGAACATTCAATTTAGAGTCAGAGGACTTTGAATTCTTACATTGCCACTTGCTATCTGTGTAAAATGGGATAAAATACTTCCATCGCTGGACCTCAGTGATTTCATTTGTAAAATGAGGGGGATAGGCTAGAAGCCCTAGAAGGTCCTTTCTAGTTATAAAACTATGGTGTAGAGAGAGAATAATGGTGTCATCTGGGACCAACAGAAGAAGAGGCCAGGGAATCTAAACTTTATGCATATTGTCTCATTTAGTCTTCACAGCAACCCTGTGAGGTAGGTGCTAACCTCACCTCCATTTTCCAGATTAGAACACTGAGGCTGAGAGGTTGCTACTTGCCTTGGGTCATATATCCAATAGGTATCTGAGGCAGGATTTGAATTTGGGTCTTCCTGATTCTTAGGTTTCATGCTTTCTCCAGTATACTACCTAGCTGACCCACTTGTGATAAGGATGCCCCCAGGAAAGAACCCATGTAGTCGTCGGAGGAGAAAGCTGTGTTATAGTCATATGTGGCAGAGTTATGCTAAGCCAGCTATAGTTAGTACAAGGGTACTAAGGCAGCTGGATGTCATTCAACATTAACAAGAGGACCGGTGGCTGCTTTACTTGGGTATATAGTTGGGATGTGATAATCAGCCTCCCTAGACTTGCTGCATTTAACATCTCACACAACAAAGAATATTGTGGTGCAGGAGAAGGATACTGAGATTTGGTATTAGAGACACTGGGTTCAGAGCTCCACTCTGTCAGTCACCTTGGTGATCTTGGGCCACTCTAGTTCTCTGGGCATTGCTCTTCTCATCTACAGCCTGAAGAGATTGGGTGAGAGGACCACGGAGATCACTTCTGGCTCTTGCTCTAAGATCTTATTGCTTATATTAGTGTTTTTTAAAATATTACTCAAACGATGGTTTTCATTTTTGTATCACCTTCATTTCTGAAAGTATTGCTCCCTTTTCCTTCAGAAAGTCAGCTCTTAAAGTAAAAAAGAACAACTTGGAGGGGGTGGAGTCAAGATGGCAGAGTAGAAACAGGACCTCTGTGCAGCTCTGGCTCCCACCACCTCCAATTCATTTAAAAGGGGACTCTGAACAAACTTTGGAGCTACAGAACCCACAAAATGACACAGAGAAGCTAACTTCCCACTGAGGACAGCCTGGCAGGCCGACAGGAACTCTGGGAGCCAACCCCAGCCCCCGGGAGCCTGAAGTTTTAGCCCCAGGGTGGGCTAAAACAGGAGGAAGACAGGGAAGTCAGAACTCCTGCACCACAAGCTTCCAAGAAAAATATGAGCTGGTTACAGGCCATAGAGGACCTTAAGAAGCAGATAAGAGAAGTCGAGGAATAATTGGGAAGAGAAATGAGAACGATGCAAGAAAATTATGAAATGAGAGTCAACAGCCTGACCGAGGAAAATAACACCTTAAAAAATAGACTAACTCAAATGGCAAAAGAGGCTCAAAAAGGCAATGAGGAGATGAATGCCTTAAAAAACCGAATTTGCCAGATGGAAAAAGAATCTCAAAAGCTCAATGAGGAGAATCAATTCTTCAGAATTAGATTGGAGCAAATGGAAGCTAGTGACTTTATGAGAAATGAAGATGCTGTTAAACAGATCCAAACAAATGAAAGAATAGAAGGCAATGTGAAATATCTCATGGGAAAAATCACTGACCTGGAAAATAGATCCAGGAGAGATAATTTAAAAATTATTGGACTACTTGAAAGCCATGATCAAAGAAAGAACCTAGAAATCATCCTCCAAGAAATTCTCAAGGAAAACTGCCCTGATGTTTTAGAATCAGAGGGCAAAATAGAGGTTGAAAGAATCCACCGATCACTTCCTGAAAAAGATCCCAAAAAGAAAACTCCTAAGAATGTTATAGCCAGGTTCTGGAATTCCCAGATCAAGGAGAGAATATTACAAACAGCCAGGAAGAAACAATTTGAATATTGTGGAAACACAATCAGGATAACCCAGGATCTGGCAGCTTCTACACTGAGGGATCGAAGGGCTTGGAATATGATATTCCAGAGGGCAAAGGAGATGGGATTAAAACCAAGAATCACCTACCCAGCAAAACTGAGTATCATGTTTCAGGAGAAAATATGGTCATTCAGTGAAATAGAGGACTTTCAAGCATTCTTCAAGAAAAAAACCAGAGTTGAAGAGAAAATTTGACATTAAGATACAAGAAGCAAGAGAAGCATGAGAAGGTAAACAGGGAAAAGAAATCATAAGGAACTTATCAAAGTTGAACTATTAACATTCCTATATGGAAAAAGGATAATTGTAACTGATGAAACTTTTCTCAGCATGAAAATAGTTGAAGGGAATATATATACATATATATATGTCTATATCAGAGGGTATACGGTTGTATGAATACATATGTGAATGTGTGTATATGTGTTTACAGGTGTACATGGATAGAGGGCACAGGACCAATTTAATAGGAAGGGATGATACTTAAAAAGTGAAATTAGGAGGTGAGAGAGGAATATAATGAGAGGAGATGGGGAGAGACAGAATGGGGTGAGCTATCTCATGTAGAAGAGGCAAGGGAGAATGGTTGCAATGGAGGGGAAGAATAGGAAGCAAAGGGGAATGGGTAAACCTTGTTCTCATTGAGTTTGGCTCAGGGAGGGAATGACATACACACTAAATAGGGTATCTCACCCTACAGGAGAGTAGGGGGAAGGGGATGAGAGGGGGGATGATGGAAGGGAAAGCAGGCTGGGGGGGGGAGGGAAGTTGGAAGCACTCACTTTTGAAAAGGGGCAGGATCAAAATAGAGAAAAGAACAAGTGGGAGGTGGGATAAGAGGGAGGGAAGTATAGTCAGTCTTTTATAATATATCTACTATGGTAATGTTTTGCATTAGCTACACATGTACAACCTATACTGAATTGCTTATCTTCCCAGTAAGGGTAGGTGACAAGGGAGGAAGGGAATGAATCTGGAATTCAAAGTTTTAAAATCAAATGTTTAAAAAAAAAAAATATATATATATATATATATATACATATACACTATTATTAATACTATTTTAGGGGCGGCTAGGTGGCACAGTGAGTAAAGTGCCGGCCCTGGAGTCGGGAGGACCCGAGTTCGGGTCCGGCCTGAGACACTTAACACCCACACAAAAATACTAGCCGTGTAACCTTGGGCAATTTACTTAACCCCAATTGCTCTCCAAAAAGGCAAAAAAGAAAAAAGAAATTAATACTATTTTACATGTAATTGGGAAATAAGATATACAGGCACTGGGGCATAGAGATCCACCATGCCCTACTGGAAAAGTCGAAGGGGGTATGGGAGAAGATATGGGAGAGATTGGAGGAGGGGATATCCTGTGGGACTGCTATTCTGGGTTGGTGGGTAGGGGAAAAACGGGGAGAAAATGTGTAACTCAAAATCTGGCGGAAATGAATGATGTAAATCAGAAGTTAATAAAGCATTTGAAAAAAGAAAAAAAGAGAAACTTAGCATGTCTGATAGCATGTGCTCTATTACCCCTAAACAAAGGGTAGGGAGGTTCATTTTCTCATCTTTATACCCTATCATTTTAATGAGGAATTTCAATAACCACAAGCCTTAGATGTACAGTGATACCCATGTTTATGAGCGGGACACATTTCAAAGTTGTGTCTTATTGTCACACACTTTATCAGAAATAATATGGAAG
The DNA here is from genome assembly GCF_028583685.1 of Petaurus breviceps papuanus. Lineage (NCBI taxonomy): Eukaryota > Metazoa > Chordata > Mammalia > Diprotodontia > Petauridae > Petaurus > Petaurus breviceps. Next base: position 8,976,355 of record NW_027185889.1, on the reverse strand, counting down.
ACAGAAGGATGTGGTTATTTTCCCTTTCCCTTCCTCTAGGACAGAGAGACTTTGGTTTCCTGGTCTCTGGGACTGCTTGGGGGGAGGTGCCTCAACCTCTATCAAGATGATGTCTTGTACCATGGCACCAATGACTTTGGATAGTATCTCCCTCACTCCCAGGTGTCCATTCCAAGTGCACCCTTGCTTCCCTAGGTCCCAGTTTCTCATTCACCTCTGAGATTATGTATTTCTATGATAGTATTATTTTCTTCTTCTCAGCTATTGCTACAACCAACCAACACAATAAGGAGAAAACACTTGTGCAGACTCTTTGTGGCTGAGGATTTGGGGGATCTAGACTCATGCTTCCACCAGTATCATGATCTCTCTGGTAGGGAAACTTCCTCCATTGAGGCAGTTGAGCAAGTCCCTTGTGATTTATAGTGTTAAAGTGGTCTGAGACACTGAGGGTTGAAGTGAATTGTCTAGCGTTGCACAGTGACAGAAGGAGGACATGCCTCCAGCTCTTCCTAGTTCTTAGTCTAGCCCACAGTTCCCTAGCAGGTCAAGGTGATTGTTTTCAAAGAAGTTTTATTTCGGAAGGATTTATTAATGGAAGTATCATTATACAGGGAATAATTAATTGTCTGTGCTGATGCTGGGCTATCATAACTGTGGATCTTCTGGGAATATTCCCATAATGTTCTGGTTATAATATTGAACCTATATTTGCAATTTCTTGTTAGATGGCATGATGTTTTGAGAAAGGCACTGAAGCAGGAAGATGTTGGTGTTAGCTCTGACTCTACCACGATTGACCCTGGGGCTGGAATTTGACCTTAATCCCTATTCCACATCTGTCTTACCTCCCTCAAAAGGTAATTGTGATAATAACACAAAATAGTGCTCACAGATGGACTTGGTACCCCCAAAACACTTCCCCAGAGTGTTGAGAAGTCAGGAGAGACTTAGGTTCGGATTTTGATGCCAATATTCATAAGCTGTGTGACCACAGACAAGTCATTTAATTTCTCTGTGTCTCAATTCTCTCTGTAAAATGGGAATAATTTCTGTACTACTAACCTTACAGAGTAGTTGATAGGAATAATAGGAGATAATGTAGGTAAACTGTTTTGTGAACCTCAAAGTGTAGCATAAATTAGTTATCCTTATTATAACATACATTTTAGGAATTATTATAATGAATACTGCCATTTTCTTTTTAATAAAGAAACTTTTTCTTTTTTTTTTGGAGGAGAGAAGGCAAGGTAATTGGGGTTAAGTTACTTGCCCAAGGTCACATAGCTAGTAAGTGTCAAATGTCTGAGGCTGGATTTGAACTCAGTTTCTCTTTACTCCAGGGCTGGTGCTCTATTTCTTGTGCCACCTAACTTCCCCTATTATTCTTGAATAAACTTCAGTTTATTATACAAGGACCTATCCATGATTTATATACATGAAGGACTCAGGCCATAAGAGCAAAATATATGAATGTGATAATTTTCATATAGGACATTTTTAAATAAAGCAAGCCAAAACATTTTATAAATGGTTATTCAAAATGAATAGACATACTTTTACCCACAGAGAGTTTAAATATATTTTAATTGCCCCCTGTTTACTTCATCACCACTACTTTTTTCTAAAGTATCATGGCTTTACTTATTAAGCTCCAGATCTCTCTTTATTTGCTTTTAATTCTAAAATTGTTTTGGACCCTTTAGAAAGAACAGAACAATGATAAATCTTATTGTAGATCATGACTGATCTTTAAGGAAATCGTGGAAGTAAAAACAGCTACACAAATATGAGATAGGAAATAACCTATGAATGATAAGTATGTCAGAAAAGAATCTGGGGACCATAGTGGACAGAAACTTAAGCATAGATCAGAATTTATGTTCTTGTAAAAAGGCCAAGGGTTACACTGGGATGCATAAATCTAAATATAGTGCTACATAGATAGAGTGGCCTTCTTCCTGCTCACCAAATAACATTCCTCCCACATTTTTTTAAGGGAGCATAGTCCAAGACATTCTTCTATCAGTATGATTTACTCAGTGAACATAAATCAGCAAACAGTCAGATTTATTCTTCATGTTTCTTTCTGTGTTTCCACATATTTAATACTTCTTCCTTTGTTAAGAGGAAGTTGTGAAGGTCCTCTTTTCTAAGGCTAACCCTTTCATCTGGGCCTGTGATCATCTCCCATCTCCTCTGAAATCTTGCTCCATTAATCACCCACCCCTCCTCTAATCTTCAACATCTTCTCTTCCATTGGTTCCTTCCTTTCTGCCTATAAACATGTTTAGGTTTCCTCTATCCTAGAAAGAAAAGAAAAGAAGGAAAGAGGAGAAAAGACAACAAACAAAAAGGACACTTCCTTGACTCATATACTCATTTGAGTGACCTTCTCCTCTTTCACCTACCGTTCACTGCCAAACTTCTAGAAAGAGTCGTTGGCAGTACCTAACAGTAACTGACACATAGTAGTTCCTTATAAATTATGTTGATTGATCGATCCTGGTGCATATCATATTTCTTAGGGTATGTACCCAAGGAATTCTTTTTAAAGGTGACCATTTATTGACTAGTCATAAATGACATTTTTCTGTGTTAAGCCAAAGAAATTAAAACAGCTAAACTTAAGCATCATAAAGCCTATGTTCTGTAATAAAAATCCATCATATAACCAAATTAGTTGTTTATATCAAAGTTTGGAAAATTTTAAAAGTCATTCAAATCACATTCCTCACATCAAGTTACTTTACAAAAATAAAGAATGAATATCTAAAAAAGCTTAGACATCCTGACAAGGATTACAAAATGAATGTGAAACTGATTGAAGGTGTGCCTATGTTCTCAAACAAATAATTGAAGTTTTGGTTGAAAATATTTGGTCATCCCAAGTTCAGTAACATACAAGAAAAATTAATAAAAACAAGCCATACTTGGAATCCTTTTTGTGGTATGCTTCATTAAAGAATTTCACTGAATTTAGGACACATGCAATTCTTTTTTTGTAGTATATAAAATTGCTCATACTATAGCATCTAACAAAAAAAAAAAGGTCTAAGAAATAAAAAATGATAGACTAGCTCTAAGGGCAAAGTACATTCAGCTTAAAACCAAGCCATATGCAAAATATAGGAATCATACTTTAAAACTAAGGTAAAATATCATATGATTAAAACTGTAAAGCCACTTTTAGGAGGAGACAGGAGGGTGTGGCTGGGCGCACTCCATTTACATATCTACAATGTTGGTAATGCTATATGTCCATGCCTTTTTTTGTCACTATAAATGTGTAGCTTTCAAATTCCACAGGGGTCCAGTAATAAGTGCCCTTGAGATGGGGAATTGGTTGGATCCCTCAATGAGGATGGGGAAAGTCAACAGGTCTCTATTGAGGTAGTAGTTCCTGTCAGTCTAGCTAAGTAAACCATTAGTAAGGAGCTAGTGGTTCACTCTACTCTGGGTGCACAGTTTCTGACTAAACAGGTTAGTATGTTTGGAAAAGTCATAGCATAAAGACTCAGTAGGAAGGAGAAGACTGAGAGCAGCCCCTTGACTTGAGCTGGGACTTGTATATGGTAGGCAGAATACATAACGATTTCATCAGGCTTTATAGATCTGGCCCATAGAATTTGCCCCACAGGACCACTCAACTTCAAGGGCTAGTCAAGAAGGCTAGCAGATGCCCAAGATGTCAGAGATTGGTAAAAAATTCAAGGAAAGGATGACAAGGAAGGACAGAAATTGTTACTGGTTACTTGGGTAGGGTAATTTAAAATACCATGAGAGAGACGATGTGGACTAATGAAAAGAGCATAAGATTTAGATGCAGAGGGCTTGGGTTTACTTACCTTGATGCTTACTATCTGTTGTGATACTGGGCAAATCACAACTTCTGTTAAGCCCTCAGTTTCTTTATCTGCAAAATGAGAAGTTTCAGACTAGATGGCCCCAGAGCTGCCTAATTCTCTCACCCTTCCTCCCTCCAACACACTGACAAGTCCTGTTGAGTTTTCTACTTCTACTTGTTCCATTCTTTCCCTTTATGTGGCTACAACCCTGGCTCAGGCTCTTCTTACCTCTGAATTTTTAACTTAAGACTATTTGGAGAACATCCTAAGCAGTCTGCCTGCTCCAATTTCTCATTTCTCCAATTCAAACTATATACCATTTCCAGATTATTCTTCTGAGTATGGTTATGATCCCATACCTCCCCTGCTCAAAAACATCTCATGGTTCCCTATTGCCTGCACAGTAAATCCAAGTAAAGGCTTGGCTTTCAAAGACTACAATAGTACAACTAGCTCTTTAAAGCCTAGTATTTTCCTACCTTTCCAATCTTCTTAAACTCTGCTCCCTTCTATATACTCTATGATCCAGATACACTGGACTACTTGGTATTCTTTTCTTTTCTTTTTGGAGGGGGAAAAGCAGGGCAATTGGGGTTAAATGACTTGTCCAAAGTCACAGAGCTAATAAGTGTTAAGTGTCTGAGGTTGCATTTGAACTCAGGTCCTGCTGACTCCAGGGCAGTGCTCTATTCACTGCTTCACCTAGCTGCCCCATGATATTCTGCAAACACAAAACTTCCATCTCTAGTCTCTGTGCCTTAGTACTGGTATTTTCCTTGCCTTTCATCCGTCTCCTAGGAACCCTTTCCCTTTCCCTCTCCTTTTCCCTTTCCCTTTCCCTTTCCTTTCTCTTCTCTTCCCTTCCTTCCTTCCTTCCTTCCTTCCTTCCTTCCTTCCTTCCTTCCTTCTTTCCTGCCTTCCCTCTTTTTGCAACCTAAGTGAAATGTTGGTTGATTATCGACTGATTGAATGCTTTTCCTTCTCACCTCTGCCTTTTAGTTCCCATGGCTTTTTTCAAGCTTTAACATACATGCCACCTTCTGCAACCCTAACCCTTTTTCAGTCTTCTTGGGTTTTCCCTTTTTGGTTACCATCTATCAACTCCATATGTATCTTGTATATACCTATCATATGTTATCTACTCCATTAGAAGGTAAGCATTTTGAGAGCAGGAACTATATTTGCTTTTTCTTTGCATCCCTAGCACTTAACCCAGTGCCTGGCACATAATAAACATTTGTTGGCTGACTGGCTAACTGACTGTCATCAACCTACCTTTCCAGCCTTATCTCACACTACTGAAAACATGCTCTCTGTTCCAGCCAATTTGAATTATTTAGCATTTCCCAAACATGTACTGTGCTGCTTATTCCTCTGAGCCTCTGCTCACTCCATTTACTTTTGTTTGTAATGTCCTTTTTCCTCTCCCTTTTGCAGCATCTGCTGGTTGAAATTTTGGCCCTGGGCAGAACACCTGTGGATGAGATTTCCCACCGGCACAGTCCAGAGTACTAGCATTTCTCATTTCATTGAAAACCTCTGGGTTGGCTAGCCTTTCAAGTTCCTCTGTTATTGTTTTTCAAGCTCTGTCAACTGGACATTGTTTGTCTCCTGGACTACTAACAAGCTTCTCCGGTCTGTCTTCTTTGAACTGGTTACCTTTGCATGCCCATGTTACTCTTTGCCAAACCTATGGCCCTACATCAATCAGTCTTACTCCTTCCCAAGTTTCCTTCCTTCCTTCCTTCCTTCCTTCCTTCCTTCCTTCCTTCCTTCCTTCCTTCCTTCCTTCCTTCCTTCCTTCCTTCCTTCCTTCCTTCCTTCCTTCCTTCCTCCCTCCCT
>NW_027185889.1:8961723-8970565 GCF_028583685.1 Petaurus breviceps papuanus | reverse complement strand
TTCCTTCCTTCCTTCCTTCCTTCCTTCCTTCCTTCCTTCCTCACTCTGATAGACTGCAGCCCCAAAGGGCTCACCAACTTGGTGCCAGGCTTAACAAATACACCCAATTGAATTTAGCTCCCAAACAATCCATCAACCTTCTTAATAGCAGGGATTACAGGGATGCACCACCTCACCTGGCCCCCATTCCCCTTTTCTGTGTCTTATACTGATTGAGCCTCAACAAACTGTCCCTTGTCCTGGTATTTTAAAAGAAATCAACATTCTTTCCTCCTCCTCACTTTAGTGGAACTCCCCCAAGGACACCCTGTGCCTTTTAACCTCTGTTGGAGCCTACTTCTAATATTCTCTCTGACTCCCAAACCAGGAGGACAGTTTGGCTTAAGCCTTGATACCTTCTAACTACTGCTTCTTCACTTTGTCAATAATCTTTACTCCTCTGAAGTGCTAACATCTGTTGACACACAGGTCATTCTTCTAACTTATTTGGTGACTTTAGCACCTGACTCACAATCTTCTCTTCTGTTCCAACCCCAATCCTCTGGGTGTGTGTGTTTAGGGGCAGCCAGATGGTAGGGTGGATAGAGGGCTGGGCTTGGAGTCAGGAAGTCCTAAGTTCATAATCCTGCATGACACTGGGCAAGTTATGTCTTAGCACTTATCTGAAGATTGTTGTGAGGGTAGGGGGTAATGTATATAAATGCATGTACTGTAAACCTTAAAGTGCTACATAAATGCTATTATTATTACATTTTAGGGATTTCAATATCCACTGACCCCTTTAACATCATAACTAAACAATTTGTCAGCCTCCTTGATTCTGCATAGGACAGTAGAAAAAAAAAACCTGATGACTCTGAAGTCAGAGGATCTGGTTCAAATTCTGACTGCCATGTACTAGCTGTGTGAGCCTGTGTAAATAATTTCCTTTCTCTGGGCCTCTGTTTCCTCACCTATAAATGAAAAGGTTGGAGTTGGGTGCCTTCCAGCTCTAAATCTTTGATCTTAGGATGATGGACCTTCTTCTCCAATCTTATTTTGACCACATGCTACTAGCATGACTGTGATTTAGACTTCCCTGTATTATGGAATCCCAGCACCTCCAAGATCCTGAACTGTCAAATTCCATCATCTCTGATCACATCTCATTCCACCTTTCCAACCCTCCCATTCACACTAAGCCTTCTATTTGCCCCCTAGTCTTATTTTCAGGCTTCTCCCTCTCTATGTAATGTATAAGTATCTTCAGGCTTCACCAATCATGAATAAGCCTCCTCCTTAACCCTTCTGTCTCATCCATCTCTCTCTCTATCTCTCTCCTGCCTGTGAGAACTGAGCTTGAAATAACAATCTACCTTCCCTCTCTCCTCTATCCCTTTTAATCTTTTTTCCAATCTTCAACCTTGTACTGAAACTGCTCTCTAAAATATCACCAATGACCTTCTAATTGCCATGTTTAGTGGCCTTTTTAAAAAAAAAGATTGCATTGTTCTTGATCTCTTTGTAAGATTTCCTAATGTTAATTATCTTTTTCTTAAAAAGTATTTTTTCTAATTATATGAAAAGATGAATTTTAACATTCATTTAAAAATCTTCAGTTCCAGATTTACTCCTCCCCTCACTGAGGTGACAAACAATTTGATATAGGTTATATATGTGTTGATTATCTTTTCCTTTTTTAAATAGTATTTTTACTAATTACATGTGAAGAGAGATTTTAATATTCATTTAAAATTTTTGAGTTTTAAAATTTCTATCTCTCCCTCCTCTTCCAAGATGGTGAAGACTTTGATGTAAGTTATGTATGTGCTGATTATCTTTTTCTTTTGGATTTCATGTGGCATAATGACCAGAACGCTGGACTTGAAGTTGGGAAGACCTGAATTCAGATCTCCCCTTAGTCACATTCTAGTTGTGTTTGCACTGGGCATCACTTAAATGCCTCAGTTTCCTCTTCTGTGAAATAAGGGACTTGTGCTTGATAACATCTGAGTTCTAAACCTCTAAATCTAGGATTCTTTGGCTTTGAGAGGCATCACACACTCCTGGATCTTCCTCCACTCTTCTTGTCTTCTTCATGAGTTTTTTTACCTTCTTGCTAACCGCTTGAACTGGGGAGTCTCAAGCTTCTATCCATGGACTCTGTATTTTGCTCCTCTCTCTTTGCCTTCTCTTGGAAATCCCATGCATTCCCAAGGCTTCAGCCAATAAAGTGCCACAGCTATATCACTAGCCCTAACCTCCTGCCAAGGCTTAGACTGCCTGCAAGGCATCACTACCTGAATGTCCTAGCAGCATTTCAAACTCAACATGTTGCTGTGTTGGGAGCTTTTTATATCTCCCCCAAATCTGCTTTTTTTCTTCTAGTGTCAGTCAGTATTTCTGTCTGGCACCAGCATTCACTTGGTCTTCCATGTTCATAGGTTTATAGAGTTGAAGTTGTAAGGTACCTTTGAGACCATTAGGATTCATTCTTATTTTATAGACAGAGAAACTGAGATTCAGGTGGGTTAGGTGACTTGCTCATGGTCACACAGCTGAAGGGTCCAGTGGAAAGAATATTGCATTTGGAGTCAGGCCACCATAGCCATTATTGAATGGAGCAGTCCCTGTTGAGAAGGGGTCCACCTTTTTCATGACCTCCAATACCAAATAGCTAACCACTCTCCAGCTACTACCAAGGTGGTAAGGGTAGGAGACCCGGGCATGGCAGTAGCCTTTAGATCAGCAGTCCTGCTTCTAGCTCATCTCCCACAGCCATCGTCCCTGGAAGCATCTCCTATGGAGAAGCAACCTGGCAAATGCTTCTGCAAGAGCTATGTTGGTTCCTTAGCAACCGCAGTATCCTAAGGCTCAGAAAGGAAAGTTCTTGACATTAAAGACTGGACGCTGTCAAATGGTTCACCATCAGAAAATTTTATGATTCTAACAATAGAAATATTAAAGGAACAATACCATCTGCTTTATGTTGATCTTTCCATCCAATTTATAGCTAAAATCTTCAATATATGTTGTCTTACCTTTTAGCATAGAAAACAAATCAGTCTCTACTTTTTTATTTATATTCCTGTTTGCCTCAGTTTCCTCATCTGTAAAATGAGCTGGAGAAGGAAATAGAAAACCACTCCAGTATCTTTACCAAGAAAACCCCAAATGGGGTCATGAAACAACTGAACAACAGCAACAAAATAACACATTGTTCAGTTGCTTTTCAGTCATATTTGATTCTTCATGACGCCATTTGGGGTTTCCTTAGCAGAGATACTGGAGTGTTTGCCATTTCCTTCTCCAGCTCATTATACAGATGAGGAAACTGAGGCAAGCAGGGTGAAGTGGCTTTCCTAGGGTCACATAGTAAGGGTCTAAGGACAGATTTGAACTTGGGAAGACGAGTCTTCCTGACTCTGGGCCCAGCATGCTATCCACTATTCCACCTATCTGCTCTTAGCACATAGTAAATGCTTCATACATATTTTCTTATTAATTAATTCATTAATTCATTGCAGAGGTGGTACTTGAACTCATGTCTTTTTTGACAGAGGCTAGCTCTCTGCTTCATTATCCTTCTTCTTGTAGTTATCATATAATATTTAGTTTCATCATTATCTGTGCATGTTTCATATTTACTTACTAGACTAAAACCTCCATGATATTGGGAATTGTGTCAATCAATCAGCAAGCATTTATTAAGCCTTTATTCCATGTCAGGTATAGTGACAGGTACTGGGGATATAATGACAAAAATTAAATAATACATACACTCAAGGAACTTATTGAAATGTCTTATCTTCCCCATTATTCAATGTAGAGCTCTGCTCATAGAAGGCACTGAATAATGTCATGTTGAATTGAATGAAATCCTTCCAGGTCCACTCAGAGCAGAGACTAGGGATTTTTGTACCCAGAGCAAGTGATTCAAACATTATAATGAATGGTACAGCTGTTCATTGAATGGAGCAGGGGTGGAAGGTGGGAAAAGGAGCTTGTCACCTGGTAGTTTCCAATGTCAACTAATTATTTTTAGTAACTAGATATGAAGTTGTGTTTTATGTATGCATCTGAAGAACTGCAAGTACTCTAAATACCCTCTAAATTCAGCACCCTGGGACAAAGCTCATGCTGTTCATCCTTAGTTATGATTTTGGTACCAGATCAAATGTTCCACTAATCCCCTGAGCTGGATGCAATCTCTTCCTTCTACATCTCTTAGCAGTTAGTGTTTCCCTCAAGTAATGAGCATGCACAACTTTGTATTTTGTTTATTTGTGTGCATATCTTATCAACCTGACTGGGGGTAACTTTATAGAACCTAATAAAGTTGTGAGGATGACGTGGGTAGTCAGTAAATACTTTATGATGGTAAGACTCTCTGATTTAGTGCTGATCATCTTGTGGTTTGTGTGATAAACTCCCCAATTAAAGAGGAACTGACAAGGTTTCAGAGGAGACCGACAAAGGGATGACTAAAAGGTTAGGCATCTGAAGATCTACCAGGCAAAGGAACAGGGGTCATTTACCTGCAGAAGAGAAGGTTGAGAGATAAATTAGTGATGTTTTTTTTTTTAAATGACCCAATGGGTCACTGGGTGGGAGTGGGTGACTGCTTCTCTTTTTTCCACCAAAGGATGGTATCAGGAGAAATCAGCTTAAATCATAACATCAGAGATTCAAATGAGATACAAGGAAGAATTTTGACATCTAGGGCTATCAAACTATATAATGGGGACAGAGGTTGCAAAGTATTCTTCCTGGAACACTTCTACACATAGGGTAGCCTAGAATAGTAGGTGATTGCTTAACTTTTTTTTAAAACTCCCTTTTTTAGGGTATGCTTTAGTGACAGGGAGGGGTAGTGAGGAGAATGCTGAGTCTGAAATCAGGAGATATTTAGGTTTGAATCTCACCTTTGACACAAAATGTCTCTTAACCTCTGTAAGATGTGAATAATATCACCTAAATCAGGGTTGTTGTGAAGATCAATGAATGATACACACAAAGTGAATTGCAAATCTTAAAATATTATGTAATGTGAACCATTATTTTTTTTATTGCTGGCTGTGTGACCCTGACTTTCTCTCTTCTTGAACCAGTTCTTTAGGATTTTATTATTAGGTCATAACACCCAAGAATCATAGGTTTAGAGCTGGAAGGTACCTCGGATGCCATCTAGTCCACCCCACCTTCCTTTTACAGATGAGGAAACTGAGGCTGGGGGTGGAGTTAAGTGACTTTAAAAATTATTTTATTTTTAATTTATGGAATTAAGCATTTCCATGATGTAGTATAATAAAAAGATAATTGCACATGAAACTGCAAATTTATTATGTACAATTTACTATTCCTTTTAAACACATAATAAAGTTATCATGTAAGTTTCTTTTTTTTTCTTTTTCCTTCCTCTCCCTCTCCCCTTTCCTCGAGATGGTTACCTTAGACACAAATGAGTATATATATGTAAAAACATTCTATCCATTCTATTTATCAGTTCTTTCTCTGGATGCACATAGCATTTTCTTAATACTTCCTTTATTTTTAATTTGTATATCTATAATAGCCAAAATGACTTAGTTGCTCAAAGTTGTTCTTAACACAATATTGCTGTTACTGTATACAATGTTCTCTTGGTTCTGTTCACTTCATTCATGCAAGTCTTTCCATGCTTTTCCAAGATCACTGAGCTCATCATTTCTTATAGCACAGTAGTATTCCATTACAACCATATACCACAGCTTGTTCAGTCATTACTCAATTGACTTTTCCAAGGTTAAGATTACACAGGAGGGTAAAAAGTATCATAGGCAAGATTTGAATTCAGGACCACTACCTCTAAGGCTAGTGTTGTTTTCATTGATCCATGGTGGGCTATCATTTGAGTGGATTGATGAAATTTCCCAAACTGGGGAAGTCACAGAACTTTTACACAGTAATGTTTTAATGATACATCCTCAAATTAAAAAAAACCCTTCTCTGTCCCTTACATATAGATATGCAATATTGGCAACCTTTGTGATTCATTCATTTTAGGGTCTTCTCTATAGTTTGTCAGTGCAGCTCTACACCATTCCCTTTTTCCCATAAACGTCCATTGCATATCTTTACCTCAGAGTTTCTGAACTTTTGAAAGGCCCCTGTATTGGTTTTCATGGCTTAGAATCCTTAAACCCTACTATAGTGTTAGGGCCAAGCTTGAATCTCATTCATAAAACATGTTTTCTTGTCGTTGTCCAGTTGTTTCATTTGTGTCTGGGTCTTTATGACTTCATCTGGGTTTTGTTTGTTTTATTCTGGACAAAGATATTGGAGTGGTTTACCATTCCCTTCTCCAGCTCATTTTACAGATGAAGAAACTGAGACAAACAGGGTTAAGTGACTTGCCTAGGATCACCCAGCTAGTATCTAAGGCTGTATTTGAACTCAGGTCTTCCTGATTCCAGGTCCAGTGCTCTACCCATTGCACCACTTAGCTGCAAAGCTGGCATTTTCAAAACATTATGTAGATCCATATCTGCTCAAACTGCCTTACAAGCCCCCACCTATGTTTATTTCCTCCAGCCAGTCAGTGGACACAATGAATTCAAAACAGACATTTAGTGAAATAGCACACAGTAGTAATAAAGGTCATAACATAATATCCAAGATCTCAAGACCTAAGGCACACTTCCACAAATATACACAGCTTAGGTTGGGAGAGTTAGACACAACAGGGATTATGCGTGAAGACTAAGCAGATAGGGAATGCACACTCACCAGGGAAACTCACACCTCCAGTGGAGGACATGTCTCCAGTGCTGCAGGACCATCAGTGTTTTCAGGTGATGTCAATCACATTGCTCTCATTGGGCCAGTCTATCACCTAGTAGGTGTGGTTACCGAGCACATTATTGGCTCCCACTTTTCTTCTGGTGAATGCTGGTAGCTTCTGGGCTTGCTAGCTTCTTTTGGGTGTTTCTTCTCATTATCAGGTTCTGGCCTCATCTCTTGACCTTTCAGGTGGCTGGCCATCTCAACTTCAGTATGCTAGGGTGTAATGGTTAGACCCTCTCTCCCTGGAAAGGCCAGGTTGTCAGCAATTAAGTCAGAGTCATACAGCTAACTAAGTCAGACAGAATTCTCCTAAGCTAAGATTAAGTCTTATATTTGTTACATATAAGTATTGGAAAATATTATAACTCTTTGTTCCTGACAACTATTTCAGAGAGTAAGATTCTCTCTGCCTTACCATGTAAATGAATTTGAGCCAGAGCAAAAGATAAGCTTAGGAGTCAGGCCCTTGTTTTTCTGTCACATAACTTCATTCCTACCTTATTTGTATGCCTGTCAGCAGCTTGGAACTGTATTGACCAGCTGAAAAATCTTCCTGTCTCCCTACATGGAAGATGAAAGCATTAGATTAGATGACCCATTGAGACTCCCTTTTAGCTTGAAATCTATGACCTAAAGAGGGTACTATTTTGTCAGTGTGGGGAACTTTGAGTATGGACACTCCCTTGGATTCAAATCACAGCTCAATTGTGTCGGGTACAGAGAGTTTGTCTGTATGTATCAGTCAGGGATTGAACCTGGGTCTTGAAAATAAGACTGATCTTCTTCCTCTTATCCTCTTATGTAGATATCCACCCACACAATGCACATATATGTTATAGAATAGACTACATGTAATATTATAGATACTATATTATAAATACTATACATGTTATATAATATATGCTATATTACATATACCATACCATTCTATATTATATTCATGTTATGTATCATTATATTGCATCTCTTTTGGCCAGTAACCCTGAGGGTCTTCCCCTCCCACTTTTATTATTATTAATATTTTTTTGAATTAAAGGGGCCATCCCTTGACTCCCTTCTCAAACAGGCCTATTCACTGAATGGCCATGCCTCACTCAAAGGGAGAACTTGGAAAGACTTTAACTTAAAATGTCCAAGGTCTCCCACTGCATCCTGGGCCATCTCTAGTCATCCTTATCTATATGTGGCCACTGGACCCAGACAGCTCTGCAGGAGAAAGTGAGGCTGGTGACTTTGCACAGCCCTCCCTCCCTCAAATCTAATTCATTTGCAAGTCATATCATCATCTTACTGATGTCATGGTCCTCTTTGAGAATGAAGGACAAACTGTACAACACACACAACTACAACACATACACACTACATTATACATGTATTATATATTATATAGACGATACCATAATATAAAATATGTAATATATGATATTTTAGTATAATATAGTATAAATCCTATATATTTAATATATTAGAAATATATAATACATGATATATGATATATTTCAGTATAATATATTATGTGGACATAAAAATATGATATACTTCTATATATGCATATATAAATATACTTATAGGTGTGAATATTCTCTCTGTCTCTGACTCTCTGCCTTTCTCTTGCTGTTACCATTAGTATACTAAAAGGGCTCTTTTTCCAGAAGTGGAGTTTTATCAAATGTCAGATTCATATTTCTTCAACAGTCATTCTTTGAAACATGTACAAAAACTTCCATTTCTTAGATTTATACTCGTTTGTTACATATGAACAATTTCCCAAAGAATTAATTTATCATCTTAGCCATGCTTTTCTTCCCCTTCATTGAATCACCAGCTCTAAGATGCTCTGTATTTTCTCTTTGTGTGGCATTTTATATTAAATATTGCAATTCCCTACGTTCTTTATTTCTTCAATAATACAGTTTCCTTTTCATTTCCCTTTCCTCCTTCTAATTCTCTTTGTTCATTCCTCCTTCCTTCCTTCCTTCCTTCCTTCCTTCTTCTTTCTTTCTTTCTTTCTTTCTTTCTTTCTTTCTTTCTTTCTTTC
>NW_027185889.1:8886654-8961713 GCF_028583685.1 Petaurus breviceps papuanus | reverse complement strand
CTTCCTTCCTTTCTTTAAGGGACTTGCCCAGAGTCATACAGCTAGTAAGTGTTTGAGAATTTGAATTCAGTTCCTCCTGACTCCAGGAGGAATCTATTCACTTTTTCACCTAGTTGCCCTTCTTTTAGGACATTTTGGATTGTATTAGCTTACCATTCAAAACTTTGAGTGTCTTTCTTGGTTTTTTTCTTTCACGGTAGGCTGAAACTTTACAAGTGTGCAATCCTTTTAAAGATATTTATTGTTTTTTTAAAGGTTAGTTTTTTTCTCTTGCCTGCCTTTTTCCATTGTCGATTTTGCTCTCTTAAGTTGAAGAATGTTGCTTGTCCTCAGGGAGATTTTATTTTAGGACTTGAGATAGGAAAAAAAAAGGAAATTAATGATTCTCTTTATATTTGTTGTGTCTGTACTAATGAATGTCTTTGGGATCTTCCCCCATTTGGGTAGAAGCTCCTTGTGAGCAGATCCTAATCGGGATTGCTTCATTCCTTATATTGGTATTTTCAGTGTTGGGCACATAAACGTGTGGACCGATTGGTTCTTGTCCTTCCACTCCTTAAACAACGCTGACCTCTTCTTTCCCTGTTCCCCAAGGAATAATACTTGGGGGCCAAGCTGGAGCCTTTAGATAGAAAGGAAGAAGGGTATATTTGGCAAAGGGTGGAATCAGAGAAAGGATGTAAAGAAGGTGAGGGATGGATGAATTATGGTAAACTTTCCTGAATATATCTCACTTGTGAAGAAGTACTGATAATCTCTAACATATTGCCAAGCACACTTGCATACCCTAGGTTTTCAAAGCATGTACAATTTTATCTAGATCATTCAACAACCCAGTAATGTTGGTACTATTATTATCCCCTTTTTTAGATTAGGAAACTGAGGGTCAAAGAGGTCATAGGAGAATAGTAGTTAGCATTCACATAGTGTATTAACATTTGCAAAATCCTTTACATACATTATTATTTCATTATATCCTCATAACAATACCTGGAACTAGGTGCTATAATCATCATCCCTATTGCACAGATGAGGAAACCATGGTAGAGGGTAAATGACTTGCCCAGGGTCACTTAGTGAGTCAGAATCTGAAGCAGTATTTGAACTCCAGTCTCCCTGACTCAGAGGTATGCTAATAAATGTTTAACAAAGGGGATAGGCTTTTAAGTTTAATCTGAATAATAACATTTTCTTCATTACTTAAGTTTAGACAATCAACAAAACAGTAAATAAAGCCCTATTTTGTATCATTTGCTGAGTTCTGAGGTGTAAATGCTCACGTGAAAAATTTGCCAATTAGCTGTGGTTGGAGTTGTGGCCGGTATACCCCTACTCTGACTCCATGTCTAGCGTTCTATCTTCTACGTGCACCATCTTGTTGCCTTTAAGCTGGGGCCTGCAAAGGATCTTAGAGGTCATCTAGACCAACCTTCTTATTTCACAGATGGGGAGACAGGTCCAAGTAAGTTAAATGCTTTGTTTAAGGTCTTACAAGTGACAACAATGGAATTGAAATGAGTATTTTTTTATTTCAGATCCAACCTTCTTTCTTCTTTGCTGCATGTGAAGTACTGTGGAGTGATTTGCGGCATAGGGGGTGGGCAGGTATCATGTAACTAGTAAGTGCTTGATGTAGGATTCAAACCCAGGCCTTCTTGATAACAGGTCTAGCCGCTTAGCACACATTGATAAAGGACTTCTCTACTCTTATAAATCACTTTCCTGTATCTAGTCCTATTCAAAACTGAGCAACAGCTTGGGCAGTATTAGCATTCCCATTTTTAAAATGAGGAAAATGAGCTGCAGAAACTTTCAGCAGGTTCCTGCTCAGAGTCCCTCCAACTTGTAAGGAGGAAAGGCAGGGTTTGAAGCTAGGCCCTCTGACAGCCAAGCTCCAGGCTCCTTACATATGGCCTCTTCCATGGCTGTGTTCTCTCAAGGTCTGAATCTAACACACCAGGATATCAGAACACTTCCACATTGGTGGTAGGAAACAAAAGGTTGGAAATGTTGCCAACTTCCCTCTTCATATCAATTTTTGTACTGATTATTCCTCCCTTCTCTAATCTCTTCTTCTTCCTGACCACTATTTGAAAGACTTTGAGAAAGAGGGTGAGGGAGGTAGTTACAGATCGGCTGCTCCAGAGCCCAAGCCTACATCCTCACTCCTGGCTTCTAGCCATGGCACTGAAAAGAGCATTAATAATGGCTCTGTCGAGGGCAAAAAGAGGGCAGATGACATTTAAAAATCTGCTTTAATGACTTCATTTTGTTGATACAGCTCATTTAGTCTTTTTGCTTCTGAGAGAAGCAACAGAGGAAAGATTAATTTGCACAGAGTTGCTTATTGGCTGATCAGGGACCCTCCAGGGATACAATCCCAAGTGCCCTACAAGTCCCAGTGTTCATCTGGGTAATCTCTACCCCTCATACCTCTACCTCTAATAAAACCTGGTTAGGAGACAGAGCCCTCCCTATTTGGACAACTCTTATCTTTCAGGCTTCTCCACATAGTTATACTTATTCTGACGAGCCATCTGGAAGAGAGGAAAGGGGTTTGAGTTAAATTTGGAGATTTATGAAGAATGAAATTCTTAATTACTCTGTCCATTTAGGTTGAAAATTAGATCTATTTCTGGATGCTTCCTCGATAGGACGGGTGTGACGGCAGTGAACTATTTCTCTTGACTCCAGCCCTGCAAAGAACTGTGGCCTCAGTCAGCAGAGCAATGATAGTAATACTAGCATGTATATTTCTGTCCTGGGTGCCCTTCTTTTAAGCCAAGAATATCGGCCTATTTTATAAAAGGAAGCTAGGCTTAAATTAGAATAGGTTGAGCTGGGCCAATAACCTGAAATCACTTTCTGCCATCTGCTTTGGCCTGGTGTTTGTGTATCAGATAGGCCTCAATCATGCTAATCATGCTCTCTTCCCAGGCCAACTGAGGGCACAATTGGAGCCCTGGGAAATGGGGGAATACCAAAGTGAAGCAATAATACATCAGTATATATTTTGCCTAAGTAAACAATGCTAATGTTACTAAGGTTTTTTTTCCCTTCCCTTACCTTTTTCCTT
Organism: Petaurus breviceps papuanus; assembly: GCF_028583685.1. NCBI lineage: Eukaryota > Metazoa > Chordata > Mammalia > Diprotodontia > Petauridae > Petaurus > Petaurus breviceps. The sequence goes on along the minus strand of NW_027185889.1, from coordinate 8,958,637 downwards.
CTTCCCTTCCCTTCCCTTCCCTTCCTTTCCTTCCCTTCCCTTCCCTTCCCTTCCCTTCCCTTCCCTTCCCTTCCCCTCCTTTTCTTTCCCTTTCCTTTTTCCTTTCCCTTTCCCTTTTCCCCTCATCTCTTCTTCCCTTCCCCTCCTCTCTTTTCCTTTCCTCTCATTTCCTTCTTTTCCTTCCTTTTCTGCTCAGAACTGTGATTTCATCAGTGTGGGAGAACTCTGGGTATGGAAAGCCCCTCTAATGAAACGGTTCAGCAGTTTGTCATCAGGTTATAATATTAGAGAGTTCTCTGAAGCACTGAGAAGCCCATGGTCCCATGGCTAGTGTGCTGCTGGAGACAGAACTTGAACCTATGTCTCTTTGACTGCAAAGGCTCTCTTTCCTGCTCTGCTGTGTTGCACACATCTTCATTTATGCATTCATAAATAAATAAATATATAGTTTATTTATATGTTTATAAATGTATAAATACATTTTAATTTATATACTTATATGTATGGAGATACAAGGATAAAAATGATATACTATACAATAATGTGTACACACACACAAATATATAAAATCATTTTTGTTGTCATTTTTCAGTCATATCCAACTCCCCATGACCCCATCAAGGAGTCTTGGCAAACAGGTTTAAATGACTTGGCCAGGGTCACACAGCTAATAAGTGTCTGAGGCTGGATTTGAACTCATGAAGAAGTCTTTCTGGTGCATGTGGACACACATACATACATGATTATATATATATTTCATACTTAGATATATGCCTAGGGAAGCAAAGGGTAAAAAAACCCCAAACTTCATTCAATTTAATAAATATCCTCTTCCATTTAAGTCATCAGGCTTTGTCAATAGAAATCTAATAAGATTTTCACTTGAATTTACCTCCTAGCTGTTCCCTTCAAGTGATATTCCATCTTCTACCCCTGTTGAGTTAATAGAATCTAGGACCTGTGGTCAGGAAGATAGAAATTTTCTAGCTATGTGTCCTTGGGTAAATCATTAAACCTCTACCTGCCTCAGTTTCTTCCTCTGTAAGATGGGGTTAATAACAACACCTCACTTTTTGTGAGGATCAAGTGAGATAACATATATAAACACTTCGTAAATCTTAAAGTTCTCTATAAATGCTAGCTATTGTGATTATTATTCTGCAATGCACAACACACTTTGATCCCACTTCTGCCTTGTAGAATCCAATTTTCTTTTCAAACACAGCTCAGTTGCCACCTCCTATCTCATGATGATAGAATGCAAACTTCCTGAGGGCAAGGGCTATTTCATTTTTGTTTTCCTAACTCCTAGGCCAGGAACATAATAGGTGTTTAAGAAATGTTGATTGGTAGATTGATGCCTTTTCTCTTTCCTTAGGCCCCTAGTTATGGATTCTCTCTACCTCTTGAAGTTACTTTTACAATTTTTATCATCTTACTTTCGTACCTGTGGTTTTGTCACATTAGAAATATAAACTCTCTGAGGGCAGGGACTGTTTTATTTTTGTCTTTGTTCCCCTAGCATCTAGCTAGTGCCTTTCACAGAATATATGCTTAATAAGTATTTGTTGATTTGCAATTAAAGAAAAATCATCTTACTAGCTAAGAATCTGCCAATAAAGGCCCTTTGCTATCACTCCTTAGGGCCTGGAGAAGATCCCAGGTTGTGTGTGTGTGTGTGTGTGTGTGTGTGTGTGTGTGTGTGTGTGTGTGTGTGTGTGTGTGTGTGCGCGCGCGCGCAAGTTTTGCCAATGGAGATCGATCTCTGGCCAGATTCTAGTGCTCTAAGTAGGCTTTGAGCATCATCTATTACCTGAATTCTAACTGCTAAGGTGGGAGGGCCCTATTCCTTGGGCACTCAGTGATGAGTATTTTGACCATACAAACTCACAAAGACTGTCAACTAACCAGGGAAGTTTTACAAACTGTGTGGGTAGAGTTGGTCTAACCGATGAAATTCCAGATCTTTTGAAATGGAAATATGCTACTTGTGAATATTTTCTTCTTTTTTTCTAGGGGAATCCTTTTTAAAAAATCAGAGGCACACTCCAGGGCAAACTTTCTTAAGTGATATTCAAAAATGTACCCAGTCTAAGAATAGCCCAAGACAAGAGTTGTGGAAGGGATCTGTGTTTAACATTGCCAAGGTTTCCCCTGGGATTTCCTTTCTCTTCTTATTTTTTAAAATTGATAACTCATAGTAAATTCAGCAGCAAACAAGCTTGTTTATCTTGTAGTATATTCAAAGCTGTAGCTAATAATTCTCTTGCCCAGGGAAAGCATCCCAGATGGCACCTGGGACAAAGGGTTGAGTGGGAAGATGTGGATGGTGGTTGGGGAAGGGAAGGAAAGGGAGACTCCAGAGCAGAGATCACAGGATCACACATTTAGAGATTGAAGATTCCTTGGAAGCCATCTAGTCCAACCTCTTCATTTTATGAATGAAGAGAATGAGATCCCTACAGTTCAAGTGACTTGCCCAGTGTCACACGGGTAGGAATGTAGAAGAGATCTTTCCCCTTGGATGGAGAGCAAGCCTGGGAAACTTGAGGCTGGAACAGGATTGGGCAGGGCTGGGGAAGAGATTGGTGAATGGGGAGGAAGAGTACCACCTTGAAACTTCCAATTAACCTTTTTTTTGTTTTGCTAATGAAGTGCTAAGCCCAGGTATTCCTCTTCTTCAGAAAGAAGGAAAGTGTTGTCAGTATTCTTCAGATTTTGGCACCCTGGGAAAAAAGCCATAGTTGCCCTACTTGAATTACAGGTATGAGTATAACTTTTTGAGTCTCCATTCAAAAAATGGTAGAAGAGAAATCTTAAACTTTACCTAATCTAATCCTCATGTTTTACAGACAAGGGAATGTTTGGTAGGTAATTACCCAAAGTAGTGAAATGAACTAAAATACAAAGTTCTTAGTGACAATTACTAGTTCTTTCCACTCACCAAGTCAGCCTCCAGCTGTTAAAATGATTTTCCTAAAGCGCAAGTATGACCGTGTCACCTCCTACTCCCTGTTACCTCTAGGATCAAATACATACATCACAATTTGGCATTTACAGACCTTCATGATCCAGCTTCACCCTATCTTTGTGGGCTTGTGACATATGACATACTGCTCTTTCACACACCCTATAATACAGCCAAACTGTTTTTCTTTTTGCTCCATATATACAAACAAGATACCTCCTGATGCTGAGGTATCCTCCCCATACCTAGAATGCACTAGCTTCTTACTTCTGCCTCTTAGAATCCCTAGCTTCCTTCACAGTTTAGCTTGAATGCCACTCCCTTCTACAAGAGACCCTTTATAATCCTTCTGGTCACTACAGCCTGCCCATCTTCTGAATAACTTGTGTTTCTTTTGTGTATGCCTATGTAATGTAGACATTCATTGGAGCATGTGCTCTGGCCCTGTGGGGAATGGGATAGGTTTTCATCCCTTACTGAAAGTCAGGTATAATCAGAGTCTTTTGCTTGGTTACTCAGTGTGCCTCCTCTACTTGCTGTCATAGGAAAGTGGAAATTTCATTGGCTAGGAAGCCAGGAAGAATGTTTCATTCAGTAGACCTTAAAAGGAGTCCATTGCCATCTGATTACTCTTTCTGTTCCAATCTGCCAATTGTTTGGGGGCTCTGTGAGACTCTCTTTCCCCTCCCATAGGAGGATAGTCCTTCCACGAGAGAAAAGGGGCTCCCTCTACCCCTAGGTTTGGCATCAAGAACAGAAATACCTACCTAAATTAATTCGAGAATGCAACTCAGGTATCTGGCTTCCTTTCTTCTCTGTTTCTTTCCTTAAGCCAAAGTGACCAAATTGTGATTATGAGAGATGGAGAGATGGGCTTTTGGGAAATAGTTCTCTAGAAGTTTGGGAATCTTTGCATTCTTTAGTTGAAGCTGCCTGGCAGCAAGAGTTTTCTGCAATTGTATCCTTCTCAGAGAAGGTGATTACCAGGAGAATGTACCCAAGTCATATCTTGAGTCTTGTTAGAAGATAAAACCCTTGATGGAGTTGTTTGAACAATGCAGAGATGAGTATAGAGGGATATGGCTGTTCAATAGACCTACACAATGTTTAATGTTTTTATGTTTTTCCAGCATCCTTTTCCTACGAGACTGTAATTGGAGCTATAGGTTACTGTTTCATATTTTATAACTTTGTCAATGTGATTTTGTGAGTCTTTTGTGTCTTAAAATTATTTTTTTTGGGGGTGAGTTGGAAAAAATAAATAGCTATCCTATACCTGATCTACTTTATATACTGGGTACCTTCCAAATTAATTTTGGGGAAGACCCTAGACATGAGCCCAACTTTAGCTTTGTTTGAGACAGGAGTTCTTAGCCTAGAATCTATGAACTTACTTTTTGAAATATTTTGATAAATGTATTTCAATATAATTACTTCCCTTTGTAATCCTATGTATTTTATTTTATGCATAAATAAAGCATAACAAAAACACTATTCTGAGAATCAAACATTCAACCAGAATGCCAAGGGAGTTTATGACATAAAAAATTAAAAATCCTTAGTTTAAGAGATTATCCTCTGAATTCAACTCTGAGGTGGGGATATGAAGAGCCAGACACATTGAGAAAGAGCTTGACCCTCACTCTAGAGGCCAAGATTCCCCAGAACTGAACCTGATTTGTGTGAATCCAGATCTGGGGCCCCTTAGTAGAAGAGGGTATCCACAGGGCCACTTGGATAGGGCTAATCTGTTGTTACACCTAATATGTGTATGCACTTTCTCCCTCTATCTAATGTAAGTTCCTTGAGATCAGGGACCATTTTTCTAATTCTTTTTCTAATTCTTCTCCTTCTCCTGTGATTTCATTAGCCAAGGGAACTCATTGAGGAAACCCTGTCTACCAAAACATAGCAGCAACTATTTTGCAAGTTAAGATTTTAGAAAGTTTCCTAGGACACTAATAGGTTAAATGACTTGCCCATGGATAGACAGCAAGTTTGTGCCAGAGATGGCATTTGAATCCTTGTCTACCTGACTCTATCTGGTATGCTGCCCTCACTGTTGCCACCCTCCCTCTTTAGACTCCCATACATTTACTGTTAGTTGTGGATTTGTGTTCTGTGGAAAGACTATATAAAAGTAGACAAGAATCAGGGACTTAAAAATTTTAGAATGCTCAATAACACTCTCCCTGCCCCCCCACCCCAAAGACTTTATGGTCTTTGAAAGCAAGATTTCTTGGCAGTGCTCATGGTGCTCTCTTGGGAACATCCCTACATTAGCTGCACTCATTAGCTGCCTTTCTTTATTATTTCAGCAGCTACATTGTAAAGCGGAGACTTGGAGCCACTGTGACACTCCTTAGTTGAACCAATTCAAATTTGGCCCCTTTGGTAAGATGAATAAATTGCTGGAAAGGTGGATTGTAATAATGTAACTACGTAGCCTTTGTCTTCCTTGTATGTCTTGACATTTCAGACTGAGTGCAGTAAAGCTTCACCAGGTGAAGATGAGGGGTGTTTTTTTTTTTTACTATTATAGTTTTTTTTTTAATAAGACTGCATGGTATAATGGAAAGGATGGTAGAATATTGGAGACAAATGATTGAGATTCAGATCTTGTTATTTAATACATGTGTGACTATGGACAATTCACCTTTCTGAAATTCAGTTTCCTTATCTGTAAAACAAAGAGGTTGGACATGAGAAACCCCAGTGTCCTTTCTATTCTAGTTCCTATGAGATGAACTTTTGTGAATATTAGTTTGCACCAAGTGCTTTTCAAAAGAGAAATTTGGTGTTATTGCTGTCATAGAATAATAGGAATTTACAAAGGTCTTGAGTTGGGGATCTACTCTAATGGAGAGGAAATGCGTCCCTGATTCATTCATCAATTGAATCATAGGATCATATATATATTAAAGCAATTGGGGTTAAATAACTTGCCCAAGGTTACATGGCCAGTTTTTTTTTTTTTTTTGTGGGGGTGTTAAGTATCTGAGGCCGGGAACCGATCCCAGGTCCTCCCAACTCCGGGCCAGCCATCTTACTCACTTAGCCACCTAGCCGCCCCCCAAAGGATCATATATTTTGGGCTGACTGGGACCTCAGAGGTCACCTACTCCAACACTCTTACTTCACAGATGAAGAAATTGAGGATGAGGTAAGGTAAGTGATTTATGCAGGGTCACACACACATTTATGTAGGGTTACCTAGTATCTCTGAATCTAAGTTCAGAGATCTACCCTTCACATTGGACAATTTCCAAATCACTTTTCCCCCATACACAGTATCTTTCATTACACTTACCTGTCAGAATGATATCCTTCCTCCTCTAATATCAGGTGTATTGCTCTCCCCTCCCACTGGCAGGGAGGGCTTATGGGAAGTGTAGTTTTTCCTAGAAGGAAGGAGCAATTGAAGGATAATGGGAGGCAGAAGCTATGCAAAATAGGAGGAGAGAACCCTGAGAGTAAGGAGGTCAGGAGAGTAAATATGCCGTTAACACCAGCAGCTAACTGATTGCAAATGACGGGTGCTATTACCCTGAACCAAATATAATCACAAACAGTTGGAGCCTTGTTTGGCTCACTGATTGGATTAAAGAGTGACCTGCCTAGGTAGATTTTTGCAGTGTTCCTGATTGTTGCAGCTTCAGAGACCTGGTGAATGTATCCTCTGTCCACTTCCTTCATTGTCACTACCTCATGGCTTCCTGGCAAACTGGCATCACTTAACCTCAGGGGTTTTTTGCTCTCTTTATTTTTTTTTTAAAGCAATCGAGGTTAAGTAACTTGCTCAAGGTTACACTGCCAGTTATTTTTGTGCGGGTGCCAAGTATTTGAGGCTGGAACTGATCCCAGGTCTCCCGACTCTGAGGCCAGCGCTCTTACTCACTGCACCACCTGGTTTATGTGCTGTTTGTAATTTTCTAATGGATTTGTCTTTAGTTAAAGATAAAGTGATTTTTATTGTATTCTGAGTGTTTGGAATGTTTGAGTTGACCACCTAAGGAAAGTCGGGAAAAAGAACCAGTAGTCCCAGATTTAGTTTCAAGTCTACATTGAATTTCTTTCTGTCTTTCTCTTTCTGTCTTTCACTGTCTGTCTGTGTCTAAACAGAAAAAGAGATGTAAGATTTTTGAAGGTAGGGATTGTGTGCTTTCTTATCTTTGTATGTAGGCTCTGAGCATAGTGCTTTATACACAATAAGAACCTAATAAGTGCTTGTTAAATTAACTTACTAATTTTTATTTATATATAAACAGTTTTTGGGGAAGGGGTTCAGATATTTTATTGGTATTCCCTTTACTAATGCAGATTATCAACTGTTCTACAATTTATATTCTTTCTCCTTCACTTAATAGTATTTTATTTTTTCCAATTACATGTAAAGATAGTTTTCAACATTCACCTTTGTAAGATTTTGAGTTCCATTTTTTTCCTCCTTCCCTCCCTCAAATGGCAAGCAATCTGATATTGGGTACACATGTACAAATGTTCAATAATTTCCACATTAGTCATGCTGTGAAAGAAGAATCAAAACAAAAGGGAAAAACCACAAGAAAGAAAAAACAACAACAAAAAGAAAATAACGTGCTTCAATCTGCATTCAGACTCCATAGTTCTTTCTCTGGATATATTTTCCATCATGAGGCTTTTGGAATTGCCTTAAATCACTGTATTGCTGAGAAGAGCATTTATTAAAGTTGATTATTGCACAATGTTGCTTTTACTGTGTACAATGTACAAATTATATTCTTATAAAGTTACATCATTCCCATATGCTGCCCAAACCAGATTAAAATATAATTGGGAAATATTTAACAAAATAAATAAAATAAAATAGAATATAGAAAATGTTAATATGTGGCTTTCTAAATTAATATGTGAAAATGTTAATTTGTGGTTTTCTAAGTTAATATGTGACCTATAAGTATCCATAAACTGCATGACTTAATGACTTTATTTCTATTTGAGTTTGACACAATGGGATTAGGGCATTGAGAGGTAAAGTCATTTACCCAGGGTTACAAAACTCCTATGTGTCAGAAGTGGGACTCCAATCCAGATTTTCCTGGGTCCCACGTCCACTCTGTATCCACTACCCTATACCAAACAATAAATCTGAAAGTATTATATAAATAAGCAAGGCACAAAAGTTATTAATGACAGTTGACCCTCCTACATGAGTTAAACATATCTGATAGAATAATGAGAACTCATAGAAGGGAAAACCTAACTCCTTGGTAGTCTGTTTGGGGCAGGCTTTGTAGAAACATTTCTGAGGGATAGGTGAGATACATAGAGAAAGGAAGGCATCCCAAGGCTTAGGGAATGGTGTGAGTACAGATTTAGACATAGTAAAGTGAGGAGGAATGTTCAGTGTGGTGAATGTAAGGAGAAGCCGTGTGAGATAAGGCAGGTTAGATTCAGATTGTGGAGGACTTTGAATGCCATACAAGAGAGTTGTAGCCCCTGCTTAGCAGCTGTAGCTTCTGATGTCCCAGAAAAGAAAGTAAGTGCTCAATCCTATAGCCCTTGGCACTAAGTGGTTCACTGGACATGATTTTATCAATGGAAATAACGCTAAAGATGCATTACTAGCAGCTTTGTTGCTGTTCCTTAAAGACCACTAGCTTTTCCCATCTTCCTTGTAGCTGAAAACTCCTATATATGTAGTCTCTTTCAATAGAATGTGAACTCCTTGAAATCAGGAACTCTCACATTTTTTTTTTTATCTGTATCCTCAGGACTTAGCAGAGAGCTTTGCACATAGTAGGTGCTTTCTGTTTTTTTTAAATGCTTTATTAACTTCTGGTTTACATTATTCATTTCTGCCAGATTTTGAGTTACAAATTTTCTCCCCATTTTCCCCCTACCCACCCCCCAAAATAGCAGTCCCACAGGATATCCCCTCCTCCAATCTGCTCTCTCCCATATCTTCTCCCATACCCCCTTCGACTTTTCCAGTAGGGCATAGTGGATATCTATGCTCCAGTGCCTGTATATCTTATTTCCCAATTGCATGTAAAATAGCATTAATAATAGTATGTATGTATGTATGTATATATATATATATATATATATATATATTTAAACATTTGATTTTAAAACTTTGAATTCCAGATTCATTCCATTCCTCTCTTGTCACCCACCCTTACTGGGAAGATAAGCAATTCAGTATAGGTTGTACATGTGTAGCTATGCAAAACATTACCATAGTAGATATATTGTAGAAGATTGACTATATTTCCCTCCCTCCTATCCCGCCTCCCACTTGTTCTATTCTCTACTTTGATCCTGTCCCTTTGCAAAAGTGGGTGCTTTTAACTTCCCTCCCCAGCAGCTTACCCTCCCTTCCATCATCCCCCCTCTCATCCCCTTCCCCCCTACTCTCCTGTAGGGTGAGATACCCTATTTAGTGTGTATGTCATTCCCTCCCTGAGCCAAACTCAATGAGAACAAGGTTGATCCATTCCCTTTTGCCTTCCTATTTTTCCCCTCCATTGTAACCCTTTTCCCTTGCCTCTTCTATATGAGATAGTTACCCCATTCTGTCTCTCCCCATCTCCTCTCATTATATTCCTTTCTCACCTTGTAATTTCACCTTTTAAGTATCATCCCTTCCTATTAAGTTGGTCCTGTGCCCTCTATCTATGTATACCTGTAAACATATATACACACATTCACATATGTATTCATACACCCATATAACCTCCTATATAGACATATATATATATTTCTATTCCCTTCAACTATTTTCATACTGAGAAAAGTTTCATCAGTTACAATTATTGTTTTTCCATGTAGGAATGTTAATAGTTCAACTTTGATAAGTTCCTTATGATTTCTTTTCCCTGTTTCCTTCTCATGCTTCTCTTGCTTCTTGTATCTGATTGTCAAATTTTCTGTTCAACTCTGGTTTTTTCATCATGAATACTTGAAAGTCCTCTGTTCCACCGAATGACCATATTTTCCCCTGAAACACGATACTCAGTTTTGCTGGGTAGGTGATTCTTGGTTTTAATCCCAGCTCCTTTGCCCTCCAGAATATCATATTCCAAGCCTTTCAATCCCTCAGTGGAGAAGCTGATAGATCCTGAGTTATCCTGCTTGTGTTTATATTCAAATTATTTCTTCCTGGTTGCTTGTAATATTCTCTCCTTGATCTGGGAATTTCCGAACCTGGCTATAATATTCCTAGGAGTTTTCTTTTTGGGATCTTTTTCAGGAGGTGATTGGTGGATTCTTTCAACCTCTATTTTGCCCTCTGGTTCTAAAACATCAGGGCAGTTTTCCTTGAGAATTTCTTGGAGGATGATTTCTAGGTTCTTTCTTTGATCATGGCTTTCAGGTAGTCCAATAATTTTTAAATTATCTCTCCTGGATCTATTTTCCAGGACAGTGGTTTTTCCCATGAGATACTTCACATTGCCTTCTATTCTTTCATTTGTTTGGATCTGTTTAACAGCATCTTGATTTCTCATAAAGTCACTAGCTTCCATTTGCTCCAATCTAATTCTGAAGAATTGATTCTCCTCAGTTAGCTTTTGAGATTCTTTTTCCATCTGGAAAATTCAACTTTTTAAGGCATTCTTCTCCTCATTGTCTTTTTGAGCCTCTTTTGCCATTTGAGTTAGTCTATTTTTTAAGGTGTTATTTTCCTAAGTCAGGCTGTTGACTCTCATTTCATAATTTTCTTGCATCGTTCTCATTTCTCTTCCCAATTTTTCTTCCACTTCTCTTATCTGCTTCTTAAGGTCCTCTATGGCCTATAACCAGCTTGTATTTTTCTTTGAAGCTTTTGGTGCAGGAGTTCTGATTTCACTGTCTTCCTCCTGTTCCATGCTTTGATCCTTTTTTTGTCGCCAAAATAGAAGTGTAAAGTTGGGTTGCTCTGTTTATTTTGTTTCCTTTGCCTGCTCATGTCTCCACTCAATCACTTGACCCCTGGGCTTTTTGCCACAGTAGGACTCTGCCACCAGACAGGGGAGCTTTGTCCCAAATGCTGGGGTTTTCTCAGCTGCCAAATTATTAGTTGGGTGCCCTCTCTGAAGCCTCCACACAGTCTGGCAAGCTGGTTGCACACCCCAGGACCTCCACCCTAGACTGAAATCCAGATCCAAGTAGGTTAAAGCAAGAGGGATTACCCCTCAGACTGGTTGCTTGGTTCCCCTACACTCTGCAGGCCAGGAGCTGAAGCTGCCACGTTGGGGCGGCTGTACGGTTGCAGTGCCTCAGTGGCTTTTCGCTTGGGGGGCAAAAGCCTACGCACTCCCAACTACTGGATCCCAAAGTCCACAATGCACTCACCTCTCACTTTGTCCTTAGCATCTATGGGTTGATAATTCTGGAGACATCCACAGCTGCTGGTGATCTGAAGTCCTTCCAGCTGGTAGTTGGTCAGGCCCGCCCTGGGGCTAAAACCTCTGGCTCATGAGAGGCTGGGGTTGGCTCCCAGAGGGCTGTGCTGGCCAATTCCTGCTGGCCTGCCAGGCTGTCCTCAGTGGGAGGTTAGCTTCTCTGTGTCATTTTGTGGGTTCTGTCTAGTAGGTGCTTTCTAAACGTTTTTCATTCATTCATCCACTCATTTAGTTCGATAAACAATAGGGAACCACCTCTGATTTGTGAACAGGTATAAATGTTTTGCATGGGGAGGACTCTGGCAGTGGTGTAAAGGATGGTGTGGAAAAAAGAGACCCTAAAGCCTGGAATAGAGGGTTGTTTGTTTTTTTTGTTATTGTTTCTTTTGCAGCGGGGAGGGCAGGGTAATTGGGGTTAAATGACTTGCCCAAAGTCACACGGCTAGTAAGTGTTAAGTGTCTGAGGTTATATTTGAAGTCAGGTCCCCCTGACTCCAGTGCCAGTGCTCTATTTACTGTGCCTCTTAGCCACCCCTAGAGATTTTGATAGTATTGTTATAGTCCAGGAAATTAGATTCTGAACAGGGATATACACACATATATATATGATAATAATTTTGTAAAGACAAGCAACTTTGAAAGGTTTCAGATCTCTGACCAACGCAATGAATAAATGTGGAGTCTAGGGAACGGATGATGAGGTGATCTGGCCCCCAGCTACCTCCTGACAGAGAAGTGATGAACTCAAGATGAAGAATGAAACATGTATTTTAGACATGGCCATTGTGCGAATATATTTTGCTTAACTATGTATACTTGTTAAAAGGGTTTTGTCTTTCAAAGGTTAAAGGAGTAGAAGAGAAAATAGATTTTTTTATTAACTGAAAAAAAATTTAAAATAAAAATTCTCCCAAGCTACTTGTTGTCAAAGGATAGAAGACTTGGGATGACGGAGGGGGGAGAAGTTGAAGATGATTCTATGATTATGAATTTCATGAATGGTGGTTCTATCCCAACCTTAAAATCAGGCTTTCTCTTCATAAGAAATATTAGAAAATCTAAAAAGATTTTTGTTATGAATACAAAAAAGTTAATTCATATTTAAAGAAATATGATTATTGCTCAAAAGGATAGTCCCTATGGAACTGAGCAGGGGCAGGGCCATACCTGACCTTCTGTGCTGCACAGTGCTCAGTCTTGTTGGAACATCATACATATTAAGAGATAATGGATTTAGAAATTGATGCAAGGCTCCCTGTTTCCTGGGAAGTACAGCAGCTCAGCAAAGAAACCCAGTACTGCTGGCAGTTAATTGACCACACATGGTGAAGAATAAGGAAAAAACCCAGCTGAAAGATTCAGTTCACTAAGTCAAAAAGTCATCCAACTTAAACAGGAAAGAAAGATACTTTAGGCTGGAGCACTCATCAAAATGGCCATATTTTCCAAGTAGGAAAAAAATGCTGATTCTGTAAGTCAGATATTGTTTTCTTTTTCTTTAAGCCACTGCTGGGAAGTGGAAATGGTAAGATAATGTAACAAACATATGGTAACTGGTTCTCAAATGTGAACTTGATTAGGGTAAGCTAAAAAAAAAAGTCACCCCTAAATAGAAGTATCTAGAAGTGATAAAGGAGAAGAGTTCCACAGTTTGTACCTAAGATCACAGGACCACAGACAGAGCTAGAAGAGATCTTAGGGCCATTGGGTCCATCTCTTCATTTTACAGATGAAGAAGATGAGGCAGAGAGACTGATTTATTGAGGGTTATACTGCTATTTAAGTAGCATGTGTTAATTGATAAATTGAGTTAATTATCTTCTCTATTTTTTTAGAAGGGAAAAAATTGAAATTTGAATAGACTAACTTGCTTTGCATCATAGTTGGTAAGTATCTAAGGTGATATTTGAACTCAGGTCTTTCTGGTTCTGGAGTTTGAGACAGTTTGTAATTATGCATAAAAGACTTCAAGAGAGAAACATTTTTATTCATAAAATAACATGGTTGAGTGGTAGTGTGGACAGAGGACTTTGTAGTGAGGAAGACCTGGGTTTATATCCTACTTTTGGTACTGATAAGCTATGTGACTACAGGTAACTAAGTCACTTAATGTTTCTGAATCTCAGTTTTATCATATGTAAAATGGGAATAGTAATACACCTACAATGCCAACCTCAGAGGATTTTATTACAGTCAAAAGAGATAATGTACATAAAGTACTTTGTAAACCTGAAGGTATTCTCTGTCAGTTGTTGCTATTCTTAAATTTCATTTTTTAAAAATTTCATCTGATTTTATCTACGTAGAGAACTCCCGGTGAGCAGATTTCCTCAGATGATGTAGAACAGCACTGCTTAGTCTTAGAGAGTGTCCTGGGAGGGCATTGAAAGGTTGAGTTCTGACTGAAGGTCACATAGCTAGTATTGGGACCTGAGATCTGAACCTTGGTCTTCCTGACTCATAAGCAAGCTATTATCATTTACAAATGCCTATAGAAGTAGACCTGGTTTAATGGAAAGAGGGCTGGAAATGTAGTTAAAAAATCTAGAAAGAATCCCAGGTTTCTTCCCTCCATACCACCCTCCCAAGTCCCATTAACTAGATCACTGGTCTCCAATGTGGCAGCTACCCTACCTTCCCATGCTGGTTTCATGTTTTTCTCCCCTACATATCCAGTACCCCAGTCCTGATCTGGGATGGAAGTGGGTATGCGATCTCCTAGTTGAATGATGGAAAGATAGATCACATCCCGTACTCCCTGAAATAGTCAATTATATAAGGCTTCTCTCCAAAACAACCATACTTACCTCTCTCCCCGCAACACCCTCTTATTCTGCTGTCTCCACTAGCTCATAGATTCCCTCTTTTTAGTCAGAAGTTACCCCCTCAGGAAAGAGGTAGTCTAATCACTACTCACTGGCAACAGCATGTGCACATTGGAATAAATCATCTTCCTTCCATGCTTCCTCCTGGTATACCCATCCTCTGCCCCAAGACCACCTTATGGCTGCAAGGTTTTAGACCATGGACTCTGCTGCTAGGGCAATGGCCAGTGGCTAAAAGCTCGTATCTCTCCTTTTTATTTTGGATGGAACAGTGAATCTCATAGGATGCGCAGGCATGGAAGAGCTGAATCTGTACTGTAGATTTCATTATATTATCTCCATTCTTCTCCCTACTCCCCAAACAAAACCAAACCCCCAAATCCAAAGCCATCACTCTTCCTAACTTCCCTATTTCCATTGAGAGCACCATCCTCTTGGTCCCTAGCTTCCCAACCTTGGTTTCATCCTTGACTCTCATTCACCCCACACATCCAATTAGTTGCCAAATCTTGACCCTGGCCAAGTCTCTTAACCTCTCAGTATCTCTGACAACTCTAAGGGACAATAAGGAACGGAACCTGGAGCAGTGATAGGAGGAAGTTGTTTTGTTTGTTCAGGTCACTCTGCACACATCAGCCAGCCAGTGTGCCACCTGTTTGTGTCAACAACAACAACGTGGATTTAGATAACACTTTACCAAAGAAAGTATTTTCTTTTCTTTTTTTTTTTATAGTCACTCTACTGAGAATTTTATTGAGAGTCAACAGAAGGCAGAGGTGTTAGGCGCTGGGCCAGAGTGGCACGGGCCATACTCAGGGCACCTTCTCTGGTGCGGTGACCACCAATGAAGCCATTGGCATGAACAAAAATGCAGCCAGCGATCCCACTAATCTGGTCCAGGGCCTTATCCTGAAGACCCTGCCATTGTTCAGGTAGAGACAGCCTGCTCTCGAAGGAGTGAAGCTCTTTTGGTACACACTGTACTCGCCACTGTCCACTCTGGTCAGGGTAGAGCACGAATGCAATGGGCACTAAGGGGGTCAGCCCAGGCTCAAGATCAAACAAATGGTCCTTCCAGGGGCAGCCACCTTGAGACAGCTCTATAATTTCTCCACTTGCGTCCACCTGGAATCGGTTTGTCAGGGCTTGCTCCACAAGGGCCTGGGCAGTCTTTGTAGAAACTCCTCACGTACTAGCTCCATGGCACGATGAAAGCCGGCCTCTGTGTACTGATCTGGCTGGTTCCAGGTGGGGTTGAGCCGGGCAACCCGAGCACTCAGAGTGGTGGTCACTGCACATCGAGGCTTTCCTCCCTCCCACTGGGAGATCCCGTTGTCCACCGCATCCACCTCCTCCACAAAATATTCATACATCTTGTCATAGAGAGTATCCACAACTCGGTCATCTCTAGTGGTGTCCAGCAGCTGGGCCAGGAGCCTCTGGCCAAAGCGCAGATAGACCAGTCCCCGCGCTGTTCAGCGTGGTCCGCCACGGCTTCCCGGGCCGCAGGGAGCTCGTGGACCTCTGGTGGTGGTCATAGAGGTGTCTCTGCAGGTCGTTCTCGCCGCCCACGTCCACCACCACGTCGCAGGTGGCCAGCAGCGCCGGGTCGCGGGTGCGCAGGATCTCCGCCTCCCGGTTCTCGGGCAGCAGCCTCACCAGCGCGCACGCCAGCGCCTCATCGCAGTGGAAGGTGCCATTGTGGGTCCCGATGCGAGGCCGAGCCGGCGCCATGGCCTCGGCGTGGGGCCGCTTGGGGGACGGGGCGGGCTCAAGGCCCAGCCGGCGAGAGGCCCACAGCGGCGTGGAGGGGAGCGCCAGGTAGAGGAGGCTGCGCAGGAAGAGGTGACCCATTCAGAACTCGGGGGGCGGGGAGAGAAGTATTTCCTATGACACAATCCTGTAAGATAGGATATAATGCAAATATCGGTCCTATTTTACAGATGAGGAATCCAAGGATAAACTTCAGCATCTATAAAACAAGAATCATAATACTTGTCCAGTCTCTCTTATGGGACTATTGTGAAAGGAAAATGGTTTAATGACTGCAAAAGTGCTATTAAAAATAATCTTCCATTTTGAAGAGATATTAACAATGCACAAAAATTTTCTCTTTGGAAATAATAATATGCACTGAGTTTAATAGATGAGACATAATAGCTAAACAACCTTTAAGCCTATATCTCCTTACTGGGGATAGCATTATGTGTAGGAATAAAGCTTAATGTCTTCTGGCCTCAGTTTCCTCATCAAAATTATACATTATATAATTTTTTTCCAGGAAGATCTGACTCCATGCCAACACACCAAAAATGGAATTCATTATCTCTATTGCCAGATATGCACCCTTCACTAGCTTCTATTTATCTATTGGTAATACTATCATTCAGTCTTGAAACCTTGAGTAATTTTGGAGTTTGGGGAATTGTATTGGGTTCTAAGACAAGGTGGGGCCTTCCCTAGAAAAGCAAGAAAATTGAATCAATTACTGTGTGGTTCCTTAATTTCCCATGGGGAGAAAGAAAGACTGTCCTATGTTCCATAATGCATTGCTACCTTGAGGGCTTCTGTGGGTGCTGGGGAACATTTTATCTCTATCTTTTGTCTCTATGGAGACCTAGAAACAACCTATAGTTGTGCTCTCTTGGCCAGGGTGGGAAGGGAAATGAATTAAAGAGTTGATTTTGGGGGCCTTCCCTCCAAACTGGACCAAGTCTGTATAAATCCAGACCTGGGGCCTTGAGTTATTTCTGTAAAATTCCCTAGATGATGTCTAAAGTCACTTAAAGCTCTAAGTCTCATGATCCCCAAACTTTTTCTCTCTAAAATGTTTAGTGAGGTCAGGAGTTTTAAAAAGAAAAGTTTTTCTTATATTGACCTTCCTTCTTCCTTTGGGAACATTACTTTGCCTTGCTGTGTTAGTGCTGAAATTGGCATCACTTTTAGATTGAAAACAGTGGGGAAACAAGCAATGAGAAGTCCTGTAGTGAGACAAATGGCATGGAATGAGGATTCCTTGCCAATTTTGTCTTATCTCCTTAGCCCCAAAGGCGAGCCTGGTCCTAGTAATATGGTGGAGAACCCAAAGCTCAAAAATGGACGAGAACCACTCTACTCAATCCAGCAAACATGTAATAAGTGCCTACTCTCAGAAAGATATTGTGCTAAGTGCTGGGACTACAAAGACAAAAATAAAAAATGATCTCTGACCTTAAGGACCTGATGTTCTGCTCATCAAGTCCTTAAGGTCAGGGATCATTTTTTTATTTTTATCAAAAGACAAATGAATGATTTGTTAGGGTTTATTCTAGTGTAAGCTTATTGGGTTACCTGGTTTGATTTGGGCTCCCTAAGATCATCTCAAGAAATAATAATGATGTTCTTCAGCCACATTAGCTGTGTCCAACTCTTTGTGACCCCCTTGGGTTTTTTTTTTTTGGCAAAGATACTGGAGTGGTTGGCTATTTCCTTCTCCAATTTATTTTACAGATGAGGAACTGAGGCCAACAGGGTTGAGTTACTTGCCCACATGGGTAAGGTCACACAGCTATTAAGTAAGGCTAGATTTGAACTCAGAAAGATGAGTCTTCCTGACCCCAGGTTGGGCGTTCTATCCACTGTGCTACCTAGATGCACAACAACAACAACAGTGTTTAGCTGTATGATAATAATAATAATAGTAACAATAACAACAATAATGATATACCAGGTATGGTACTAAGTGTTTTGCAATTATTATCTCATTTGATCCTTACAGCAACCCTGGGAGGTAAGTAATATTATTATTCTCACTTTAGTGATGAGGAAACAGGCAAACTGGTTAAGAGACTTGCCCAGGGTTCCATACCTATATATGATAACAGACTAAGCCCTTAGACTAGTCATAATAGATCAATGCCCTTTTGACTTTAAATCACCATCATCTGGGGTCAGGGTTCTCAGAACTGATCTAGGCCAAAGGTGAACTTTCAGTGCCATCACCATCAGAATCTTATACTTTTATGTATTTCTGAATTAGAGTTGCCTTTTAAAGTAGGTGAGCAAGGACAACACTTGGGGAAATTTGCCCAGTGAAATGAATGATACAATACTTAAATGCCAGCATTTATTGTGTGATTACTGTATGTAGAGTACTGTGATAGGTTTTGGGGAGACACAAGGCTTGATTAAATCATGATAAATAATGATTCCAGAAATCAGGTTTATAGGATAGTAAAGGGATATGGCATAAAATGAAGGACTCTGTGTGGTTTGAGAGACAAGGTTGTTGCCAATTTTGGGGGTGGGGAGGAAATTGAAGAAGACTTCGTGGAGGGGATAACATAGGGATTGGTTTTAAGAATGGGTTGTTCTTCCTCCATTTTGGAAGAGGACCAATGATATCACAGTAGAAAGTGATCAGTTGAGGATTGGGAAGGATCAAATTAATGGGTTTGAGTACAACACAGATATGAAAATGCAAGGTGTATATGGATGAATGGGGAGTGGGGGTGGGATGGATGGAGGCAAGGAACTGTCCAGTTTGGCTGGGGTACTGGATATGTAGGGGAGAGAAATAGGAAACTGGCATGGGAAGGTAGAGTAGGCTTAAGCTGTGGAAGGAAACAGATTCGATTTGATTTTGGAGCCAATAGAGGTCTGGGGGAAGATGTTTTGGAGAAGGGATTAGAGGGGGTAGAGAATAGAGATGAGAAAACCTGAAGCTTTCAGAATGGGCTCAGTCTGGAGGGCGCCTGACCCTAGTCCTTTTTTTTTTTCTCTCAAATTCTCTGGATTGTCTTCGAAGTTGGAAAGGACCATTTTAGTATCATTGTTAGATCACCTTGACTAGAACAAAGAGACAACGTCAGCAATCCCAAGTCAGGTTCACCTGGAGGAGCATGTGCTGTAGTTATCCAGTGGGAACAGTTGTTAGGATGCCCACCTGCATCCCTCATGGGAGGTCACAGAGAAAATTCCAAAGTGGTTGGGAGTGGGGGGGAGGTGAAGCCATAGCACCAGAGGATGAGCAGTGTTTCCTGCCCCATTGGCCAGTTCTTTCCAGCACAGCTTGGATGGAAAGGAGAAGGGAAGGTCACAGGGATAAGGCAACATGTGGGACCTTAATGGAAACCTCTGGTGGTGTAGTTCTTTTTATCAAGGAGCCCACTAGAAAGGACCAGGTCAAATGTGTACTGGAATGGGGTCCTGTTATGGGGTCTACTCTAGCCAGAGTAGGTAATAGAGGGATTTCCCCTGATTATACCTATTATAAGCATGAAAGCATCTTGTCAAGATTTCTTTTGTTTGTAGATTAGGGTCAACTAATGGTTTGACTTGGACAAGGAATCAGTAACGTAAATTTATACTGATTACTGACCAATACTGTGATAAAAAGAGATTAGGAAGGTGTGTTTCAAAGGAAGTTATTAATATCAAGGGAGGTCATGTTTGGAGGATAAAAATATAGCTCCATGTTCCTTGCCAGTGGACCATCACATTTAAAAATAAATATGTAAACTCTGAAAGTCGTCGGTAGACTTATAAGCTCCTAGGCACCTAGGTCATGTCTTTATAGTTATAGGATCCTTGATTTAAAGCTAGAAACTTCAAACTAGTCTAATCCACTCATTTTGTATGTAATGGTGTGGTGATTAAATCAATGATCAGCAACCCTACTTCATTTAAAAGAACAAATATATAATTTAACCCTAATCCCTTTATCAAGTGGGAATATCTCTGTTGTATTAATCAGCTAGGTAACAGGGTCAGTAAGACCCAAGTTCAAATCCAGCCTCAAACACTTACTAACTGTGTGACTTTGGGCAAGTCACTTAACATGAGTCTGCCCCAGTTATCTCATCTGTTAAATGAGGACAATAATATTGCCTAACTCTCACTTTTTAAATCTAATTCTACCTATCTCTTTGTAAAAGGTAATTAAGACTGACTGACAAATTGATATAATCTGTTAATCAATGGAAGAAGCACTGGTGTTGGCTTATGAGCTATATAAGATTAGAAAACCACCCCTAACCCCTTAGGGCTACCCCTAGAACTCCAAGAGGAGACATAGTAGCTGCTCTCTGGGAATCCAACTTGCCATATGCATATGTGTTTGGGATAATGAACCTGGAGGAAATTGATGCATAGGGAAATTATGCTTTTTCCAAGGTTACACAGGTAGTAAGCATCAGAAGGATTTGAACTCATGTCTTCAGACTCCAGAGTCGATATCCTTAGGTCGTTATCACAAATAAAGTAATCTCACTACATGAATAGATACCCTCCTCTACAATTTGATCAGATTACAAACCTCAAGAAGCTATAAGAAGAACATCAACCAATATCAGGCTGTGATTATTTCCCAGCACAACTAGGGATCTATTTGGGAGAATTCTCTTAGATTTACTTAACTGGTAATATGCTATCTGCTCAGTGACATTAAAATACAGCTCCATGAGGCTCTTTTTATCTGCATTGATGAGTTACTGACATCAAGTCTGGGCATGCCTGGGAGAGGAAATTCAATTATGTTGCTTCTAAATTGTGCATCTCTAATTGAACTCAGGGATTCAAATGCCATAGAATAACACTCAACCCCGGATCTTTTAGGGGGAAGACTAAGGGATTTCACAATTTTGTCTTCTCTAAAGAAGGGCACACTTCAGGGTAATCAGACAGCAGAACCAACAGGAAAGTGAATGCCCTTGAAGTGGGAGGGTGATGCTTGGCATTTTGTGTTCAAGAGGCATTTTAGAGAATGGTTTATCACTCTGGCCATGCTAATTCTGAACTGGGTAGAAAATAGACAGAAATGGCTTTTGTCTTAGCAGTCATTCAAGGCACAACTGTCCTCTTTTTCTAGCAAAGTACAACATAGAAAAAAGAAAGCTTTTGATTTCATTGCTAGGGAGGAGAGAAGCATGGAGGCTAAAATGTGGCAGGAGAAAAGGGAGATCCTGCCAATAATTCTTTGAGATAAAGTAGGTTTTTTTTTCTCGTAGTCCAAGGAAAGGACAAGAATTCCCATGTTCATATATGTATGCATGTATACACACAGAGGCATGTCTATGCATATACATGTATTACACATGTATAGACACACATGTATATAGATATATGCATATACCTTTTTATATCTATCTATTGTCTACTTTTTCTAGCAAAGTAGAACATAGGAAAAAGGAAGCTTTTGATTTCATTGTCAGGAAGAAGAGGGGCACAGAGACTAATATAAGGTGGTAGCAAAGGGAGACCCTGACAATGACTCTTTGAAATAAAATAGTTTCTCTTTTTTCTCATCCCAGGAAGGTTTGAGAATGCCCAGGTTCATGTTTCATGCATATATATATATATATATACACACACATAAATGCATATATGCATCCATGTATACAAACATATATAGATACATATATCTACATACACATAGCTCCTTCTCTCTCTCTCTCTTCCCCCCTTCCCCTCCCTCCTGTCCTCTTTTTCCCACCAGTAAAGTAGACCATAGAAAAAAATATGTATATGCATATACATATATGTGTGTATGTATTATATATGTATTTTGAAATCACATCCCCTCAGAAGGCTATGTGTGAGTTTTTTTTTTCTTTTTGGAAGGGGGAAGGCAGGGCAATTGGGGTTAATGACTTGCCCAAGGTCACACAGCTAGTAAGCATTAAGTGTCTGAGGCTGGATTTGAACTCAGGTCCTCCTGACTCCAGGGCCGGTGCTGTATTCACTGGGTCACCTAGTCGCCCTGTGAGATTTTTTTTTAGGGAAAGTGATTTTTGGAGGAAGATTTTAAAAAGCAATGGAGAAAAATATTCCAAAAGATGAGAAACAGGCAATAATAGAAGAATTGATTGATGAGGAATAATTATTGATGAGGAAAGAGATATGGGAGCAGGTGACAGGAGTCTAGGAGAGCAGCAACTACCTTAAAAATACAATTTCTAAAGAACCAGGGTTCATTCCTGACACAGCAGCTATGGTTCAAATACTTGAATAATCAGTCATAGATTTTGGTCTGGAAAGGAACTTGGAGATCATGTAATACTTTCCCTTAATTTTACAGATGAAAAATAGTTCCAGGGAGCCTAATTAGCCCAACATTATCCCTGGTAGTAAGTATTAGATCCAGAATGTGAACCAAAGTGCTCTGACACCACATATGGAGCTGATTCCCCTCTTCCACCCTGCCTTCAGATCATCAAATCATGAGACCTCGTGGTCTAAAATGCTATAAAGATGGTGACTTTGTATAAAAATTTGGGCGTTATGAAATAGAAATATTAATAATAGCTGACTTAAAAAAACTTTAAGCTTTGCCAGGCATTTTACATGTTTTATCTCATTTTGTTCTCAGAACAACTTTTTGAAGTCATTATTATTGTTTTCCCCATTTTATAGATGAGGAAACTGAGACTGAGGAACAATTACTTATTTGTCCAGGATCACATAACTATGAAGTATATAAATAAAGATTTGAACTCAGGTCTTCCTAACTCCAATTCCAAAATTCTATCAACTTAGTCCCCTCCTAAATAATAATGGCTAATTATTTTTATTTCCCCTTAAGGTTTGTGAAGTGCTTTACTTTTATATATTACCACATGGGAAACAAACCTAATGTATCCAGTCTGAAGGTTATCAATTATTGAAGGCATAACCAAATCAATATCACCCCTCTTGGTGACTCTGAATGCATATAGCATTGTGTGGGTAGTTGCTAATGTTGAATAAAGAAATTAATTATGCAAGATTATGCTTATAGACTAACAATCAGAGCATCACTTACAATATTTGGGCAGAGGAAGTGAATCCAGAAGTTCTGGGACCCCAGTAGGCATCAAGGTAACATTAGTTACAGAAAGTCTACAAGGATACTCAGCTTCTTGATCTGCCTAACAATGACCTGTGAGAATTGTGTTTGTGGAGATTTCTCAAGGCATATACCTTTGGAACCAAGATAGGAACCATGATGGAAGCTTTTCATGATGGAAGCATCAACGAATAACTTCTTCCAAACATGTGATAACTACAAATAAAGGAAAGAGAAGGAAGGGAGACTGGGGGATGTAGAAAACAAGGGAGTGACAGGAGAGAGGGAGGAAGGGGGAGAGAGACAGAGAGGAGAGAGATAGAGAGCGAGGACAGATAGAGATGGAGGTATAGAAACATAGAGACAGAGGAATCAGAGAGAGAGAAACAGAGAAGGGAGAGAGACTGAAAGAGAAAGAAAGATGAGTTAGAGGATAGACAGTGACACAGGAATGGAGACACAGAGAGTGAGAGAATGAGGGAGGAAATCAGAGTGGATGAAATCTTGAGATTAATATATTTTTGCAAGTATGAAATCTATGTCCTTGGTGTTTGTTCCAACCTTCCTTTCTTAGATTTCCTAACAGGTTCATTAGAGTAAGAGATGTCATCAGAGAAATCTGTAAGTCAAAGGAATGGATGGGTCATGTGGTGAGGGATGACAGGTGCTCTTCTGGTATCCTCTGGGGTTATTTTTTTTTTGGACCAAAGCTGATTTTTATCACTTTATGAGCTTCTAGTGACAAAAGCCTTCTATGAGTACAGGGCAGCTTCTCTGTAATTCAGTCTTAGATTGTAGCCTGGACCAACCAGAGGATAAGTGACTAGCCCAAGGTCACACAGCTAATATAGGTCAGAGGTAAGATGTGAATCCAGGTCTTCCTGAAGCTGAGACTGATTCTGTCTCCAGTATTTTATGCTTCCCCTCAGTGGTGTCCTCTTGATCTCAGGGGAAAGCAAGGACAGCACTCAGCATGTTGTTTGTACCCCTTGCAGTGAACTTATTGGCAAGACATGAACCAGAAGTGCAAAGGATGGGCAGGTGTGGATGGGATGCAGTCACCATCTTTGAGGGAATCTCCATGTCAATAAGGGTCTGGCAGCTATTTGAGAGGTTAGGCATAAACTAGACTGGGAGATCAGGGTAGGAGGAGTACAAATGAATTTCAACAAAGCATTTGATGAAATATCTCACAATTTCTCTGTGGATAAGATAGACTGAAGAAACACATAGTTGATGGCTTCAGAAATGATTGAGTAACTAAACCTAACCAGGGCTTATTAATGTCCAACTGGAGAGAGGCCCATGAACTGAGTGCCATAAGGATATGCCCTTGACCCTGTTTTGTGCAACATTTTTATCAGCTATTTGGATGAAGACATAGATAGTATACTTTACAAATCTGTGGATGATTAAACTGAGATCAGAAAAGACCCCAGCAAGGAATAGTGATGCCATGAATCTCACAACATGAAATTCATGGACTGATTCATTCATTCAACAAATATTATTAAGCACCTACTGTGTTCAGGCAATAGGGAAAGATACAAAATTTAAATTGGCCAGATGGCAACAATGTAGGAAATAGAAACGTGGGCAACTATGATCCAAAATACAGTATTCCTTATTTAGCACATTAGAGAGTTGAGAAAGCAAATTGAAGTCCAAGGGAGACCTTACCACCAGAGGGTAACATGGAAGGAAGGTAAGAAATAAGAATTTACTAAGTGCCTACTGTGTGCTAGGTGCTTTATATTATCTCACTTCATCCTCACAATAACCCTGAGAGGTAGCTACTATTATTACTCTCATTTTATATAGCTGAGGAAACTGAGGCAAACAGAAACTTAAGTGACTTCCCTAAGTTAGTAAATATCTGAGGCTGGATTTGAATTTGGGTCTTCTTAACTCCAGGTCCAATTTTTTATCCACTAGTGCAAGATGTCAAATTTTGACTCTTTAATGACTGGGTATGAATTCAATAAATAGGTGAGGGTTTGGGGAGGAGGAAATGGAAAGTAGAACAATTTGTATTTTGGAGGGAATGTTCAAAATGATAAGATTGTGGATCAGTGTGAATATAGCTAGGTCTTGATAAGTGCCAATAATGAATCCTCTGTAGTAGTTGCATGCATTCAAATTAGCTCCATTCAAAGTTATAATTATGTGATATATGATCATTAGTTTAATCCCAAAGGAAATATTCAGTGCAAATATGAATAATGCATATGCTTCAGTGAATTCATTATTTGTACTAATTGAGGCCTGGAATAATTATTTGCACTAATTGAGACCTGGCTGTATTTAAACATTTTTGATCCTTCACAAAGCAACTAGCAACACTGCTCATTGAGCATGAATGCAAACTTGACATTGTTTTTACCTAGTTTTCCCCCTTCTTAATGACATAAAGGTGCTCCCTTCTGGGTCTGATCCACACCTGTTTTTAGTTTTTTTTTTTTTTGGTTGGTATGGCTACAGAAAATGGTTCACATTAATCACCAGGTGAAAAACATCTGTAACTACTGTTTTAGAGACAGTGGACAAGATAATTTCTGCGTTCAATCTGACATGGTCGACAAATCACAAGTGCTTTTTATCTGGTAACTGCTTTTCCAATTGTGCTCTTTGGAAGGGATTTTGGCTGCTAAGCAAATCCATTTGTAAAATCTCCCTTGGCTGGCACCCATTAGAATGGATGAACTGCTTCATGCAAGGGGACAGGCATGTACCAGAATTCTTTAGGTGTCATATGAGCCATCTTTCCTTAAAATAAAAAAAAAAAAACTTCTCGACGGTTGTCAATTTTGTAAAATAATTGTTTTAAAATTTTTATTCCTGAAAGAATGTTGAAGAGGTTTGTTGTTCAGTTGTTTCAATTATGTCCGACTCTTTGTAATCTCATTTAGAGTTCCCTTGGCAAAGATATTGGAGTGGTTTACCATTCTCTTTTCTAGTTCATTTCACAGATGAGGAAAATGAGGCCAGAAGGATTAAGTGACTTGCTCAGGGTCACACAGTAAGTGCCTGAGGCCAGATTTAAACTCAAGAAGATGAATCTTCCTGACTCCAGGCTGGGCACTCTCCCTATTGAATCACTAACTGGTTCAAAGCCAAGTTAAAACTTGCCCTAGAGAGTTCTCAGTTTGATAGTGGGGACACAGAATCAAGTCTTCTTGATTAGTCATGGGCAGATTATTTACAGCAAATTTTAATCTCAGGTCACCTTTCCTCCACCATTTGCCTACTCCCAGGTGAACCCTCCTTGGACTCCATAGATTAGCTCGTGTTTACAGCTGCCCAGTTTACAACTGTGATTCCCCAACCTCTTTGGAGAGACCTCTCCTTATCGCCATTTGTTTGGTTTTCCTGACACTCTTATCTCCCAGTGTCTAAATATAGAGTACAAATGGATTTCTTAAAAATAAATTTTTATTGATAGTTTTTGTTTTTATATCACTTACAATTTCCTAATATAATTGAGAGGGGAGATATCATTCCCTCTTCCTTCTCAGAGAATAATCCTTTATATCAAAGGATAAAAAAGGGAAAAAAAGCCCAGTTCAACAAAACTAACCAACATAATGTAAAAGTCTGACACTATATGAGATATAGTCTCACATTTCTGCAAAGAAGCAAGAATATTTTCTCATATGTCTTCTTTGGAGTCAAACTTGAGTATTATAATTTTACAGCATCCAGTTTTAATTATTTCTTTATTGTAATTCCACTTACCTTATTGTAGTCAGATCATTTGTATTAAAAAAAATGAAAATCTGAGGTAAGGACTAAGTTTCCCCTGAGCTTTAGACCTTAAGGATGGGCCTGATTGAAGTCTTCTGATGTGGGTCAGGGAAATTTCACAACAATGAGAATACGCTAACTGTTGTCAAGGGACTCGTGAGGAGGCAAGAGAGGGGAAGGGAACGAATTTATTAAGTCTCTAGCATATGCTAGGCATTGTACTATGGTAAGCACTTTACACATATCATTTGATCCTCATAACAACCATGGTGAGGTAGGTGCTATTATTATTTCCATTTTACAGTTGAAGAAACTGAGTCAAATAGAGGCTAAGTGACTTGCCTAGGGTCACACAGCTGGAAAATTCTGAGACCCTGTCTCCAGACTTAGCACTTTATCCAGTGAGCCACCCAGGAGGAAGAGGGTAAATGCATGAAAGAGTACTGCAATGTTGATATCTGGATATTCAGAGTAGATTCTTTCTTAAACTATCTGCTCAGAGATGAGACCTTAATGCCTAGAGTGTTTGTGCAGATGTTATTTTCTCTGTTTTTTTGTTGATTTCTTTTTTACCTATGATTTTATCGATATTGGGAAGTCCTGGTGAAAAGACTCCCTATACCCATTCAGGTCATCACCTACTCAGCAATTTTTAGTCTTAGAGACTTGTCTGAGGCACTGAGAGATTATTACTCTATTACATGAGGTCACATGTGTAAAGTCACACAGCCCGTAAGTGCAGTAAGACTTATTATACCTAGATTTTTATGACTTTGGATCTGATGCTCTATGTAATACACACCCTTCCCATGTATGTATATGTAGTTGTGTCTGACAAAGTCAGATTTCATTAAAGTTTTGGGGCATATTGCAAGAACCTGCCCAATGTGAATGGAAAGCTGAGGTATGTTGTCAGTAATTTTAGTATGCTATATATGTGTGTATATATATACATACATACACACATCTACATAGATATATGTGTTATATAAACACACAGTATACATATATGTGAAAATACATGTACACACACATATAATACATGCATGTGTGTGTATATATTCTACCATTACAGTTCCATTCTGATACCTTGTTGTGGTGGGTGATCATGGCAGAGGCTATGACTATTCCTAACAAGTTCAAGAGACCTCTGATACAGACTTGGTAACAGTTTGTACATCTGTTGTCCAAGGAGCAGCCTTACTAAGCTGGCATTGAGGTAATATATATATATATATATATATATATGTATATATATATATATTTTTTATCCACTGCAGCTCTTGAAAATAATCTACTAAGTGGTAGGGGGTGTTATAATCTGTATTGAAGTCTGTCATATAGTAAACACTTAGTGCTTTTTCATTCATTTACTCATCTATCCACCCATCCATCCATTAATTACTTAATTAGTTGGTGGCAGGAACACCCACTCAGACAAAATCAGATTTTCTTGAAGTACTGGCAAGGACATGTACAGTATATACATGAAACTGACTCATGCTATCAATCATTTTTCTCTTTATAAAGTAAAGAATGTGAGTTTTTTCTATCATAAAAGTAGATATTTTAATAATAAAAGTACATTCACCAAAGGACCTGTGAGAAAGATGTGTTTAGAGTGCGCAATAACCTTAATCCATCCCTGACCTGCTTCCGGAATTCCCTCCCCTCTTTTCTGTCTGTCTTCCCCTCCAGCCTGCCAATCCCCACCTGTTGAAATCCTACCCATCCTTTAAATCCCAGCTCAATGCTCAACCCCAGCTTAAATGCCGTCTCCTCAGTGGAGCTTTCCGGGATCCCTTCCCCTCACCCCTCCTCAGGAATGATTGTTCTGTCTTTCCTTCAAACATCACTTGGTTTGTACTTCTCTAACATGCTTAGGTATTATTATTATTATTATTAATTAGGTATTAGTTTACATGCTAGTTATTCATGTCAACCCCCCCCCCCCCCCCCCATTCTGACCTCCATAAAGGCAGGGATTCCATATTATTTAATGCTTGTATTTTTCCCCAGTTCCTAGCACTAGGTGCTTGATAAATGTTTACTGAAGCTGAAATTGAGAATTTAGAGATGAACCCTGAGAAAATTAGAAAAACCCTGGAGCAGGTTAGCAGGTTACCCCCCCCCCCCCATTTAGGAAATAGGACCTAACTTTTTAATATCATCTCAAGCCAAAGATAATTAGGACAATCAATCTGCTATAGAACCATCCTGTGCTGGTGACCAAAGTCAAAGAGAAATAATTTTTGTGTTATGTTTCTGCCATGAGCCAGTACTACATGGAATAGACCAGTCCAAAACTCTCTCAGGTTACAGGTAAGGACATTGAAACCAAGGGAGCTAAAATGGTTTGCTCAAGGTTATCCAACCTGTTAGTGATAATTCTGTGACTAGAAACCAGGTCTCCCATCCTTCACTGTGTTCTTCCTTTCACTGTGCCATGTTCCATTCTTCAAAAGTTACTTGCAAAGTGAATTTCTGACTGTTAAGTAATATGTCTCCATTATCAAATTAGAGATGTGCTCCTTTGATTAGCTTAAAATGTAGTCTGTAGGTTTTCTGAGTTGTTCTCCAACCTAGAAAGAAGATTTTCTTTTTGATTTGATGATACAGATAGATATTGGCAGTGCCAGTGGATAGTCATGGATAGGTCAGTTTACAAAAAAGGTTAAAAAGCTGGGAAGGAGGAATGGAGGGATGGAGAGAAGAGGGACTAGGAGGGAGGGAGAAGAGAGACAGACATTCAGAGAGACATAGAGAGACAGAGATAGAGAGAGAGAAGGAGAGACAGAGGGAGAGGAAGAAGGAAGAAAAGAGGGAGGGAGGGAGAGAGAGGGAGAGGGAGAGAAAGAAAGTGGGGAGAGAGTGTTACACTGCATTGTGAGCAGCTAGTCTTTTAGTATTGTCTATTTTGTTGGACTTTCAGTTTTAGCTCTTTGAAGACCTGTGCATTCCAGTATAGTGCTAGGCTAATCTACTTGCTCCTTGCTTACCCCTTGTTCCATATTTTATGCTCCTACCAGCTGATTGTCTGAGCCCTGATTGTGCTCTGAAGCGAGTGAATACTTCTACCTAGCCCTTTCCTGGGGCTTCTTCCTCAAGTGGCCCCTTGGTCAAGCCAACTTTCCTATCTCAGGGCCCATCCCAACTTCCATGCCAGCATCCCCTTTCCTTTTTCTCCTCCCAGGTAGACACCAGCACCTTCCATCCCCACCCCTGCCAGGGGAAACCTAGAATTCTCTCTCTACTCTATTGGGTTCACTCTCTCCTCAATAATGGTGGTAGGTCACTTTTGTGGGAACCACCTGAATCGTAAGGAAAAAATAGATTTTCCACAAGGCCTAAGGACTCCTGGACTTGACCAGTCTTGCACCCTTAGGAATTCTAGGCCTTTCCAACTTCCCTATAGCTGAATTCTCCCACATGAATAATTTCCCCTATTCTTGAGGGATTATCCTCTTTCTCTATTTCAATTTCCATCCCTTACTAGTGTGAGCACACTGTTAATGCTTTATAACAGCCTTATTCATTAATTTATAGCAGGTAGCTTAAGACTAGACATTTCCTTCTTAGCCAAACAAGGGATAGCAGCAATTAAAAAAACTATAAAATAGATAATTTTGATTATCAAAAATTAAAAAGATTTTGCATAGGTAAAATTAACATATCTCGGGTAAGAAGAGAAGCAGTTAAATGGGGAATATATATTTGTATCAAATTTCTCAGATAAGAGTTTGTTATTCAAGATATGTAAATAACTAATAGTAATAAAGCCAAAAGTGATTCTCCAGTAGGTAAGTAGTCAAATGATACAAATAACTAGCTGTTGAAAGAGTTTTAGATGAATAACAATGAAATAAATATAAATAATAATATATTATTTATATATATATTATTATATATATAATTATATTATATAATTATATTATATATATAATTATATTATATAATTATATTATATATTATATATATATAATTATATTATATAAATATAAAATATATTTAATAAAAATAAAAAAATAAAAATGAAAGGGTGCTTCAAATCATTAATACTAAGATAAATATAAATCAAAACAACCTTGAAATTTTACCTCACAGCCCACAAAATGCCAAAGATAACAAAAGATAGGAATGGCCAATGTTAGAGGGGTGGTAGCACTATGGTGGAACTGGGAATTAGTATAACCTTTCTGGAAAGCAATTTTAAATTATACAAAATGACTAAAATTTCAGTATCCTTTGACCTCTACACACTACTATTAGGTAGAGATCATAAGGGTGTCTGTCATTTATAAACAGAAAGGTTCTATATATACCAAAATATTTATAGGAATTTTTTTTTTTGTGCTAGAAAAGAACCAGAAACAAAGTAGGTACCCCCTGCTTTGGTTATTGTGATACATGAAAATAATGGAGTTTTACTAATTCTCTAAGGAAAGGTGACTGTGGATAGTACAGAGAAACGTGAAAAGATTTACATGAACTGATACAAAGTGATATAAATAAACCCAAGGGAAAAATATAAACAACGTAAAAAGAAAAGGCAACCGCCACAAAACAGCTGGAAACAATGATGTGGTAAAATTATAAAGATTAAGTTTTGTCATACTTCCTCAAAAACTCCTTTGTAGAGGTGCCCATGGGTGTGGAATATCACCTATATTGTCAGATTAAAGAAGTATGTTGATCAGTTTTGCTGAGTTTTTTCCTCTTCTTGCTTTTTTTCTTAAAAAAAAAAAACAACAAACAAAACTTTTTGTTACAAGAGAGCTCCCTGTTAGGCTGGGAGAGAGGGAGGAATATAGGGACACATGTAGGTGATATAAAAATAAAGGATATCAATAAAAATTATTTAAAAAAGACTAGACATTTATCCATCTTGCTTTCCAGATGCAGCAGCAATAAGCCAGCACATAACAATTCAACTCAATTTGATTTTATTCAATTAAATACAGTTATCATTTATTAAGTACTTACTGTATAGCAGGTGCTGTGCTAGACACTAGGTATAGAAAGAAAAAAAACCAAAAATACAAAAATATACAAATACAAAAAACCCCCACAAAATAAAAATGAAAAAAGAAATGATTCTTAACCTCCAGGAGCTTATATCCTATTGGAGAGAATTTTACACACACACACATATACACATATACGCATATACATATATTTCATATATACACACATACATAGATATATACAAATATGTACATATATACAAACACAAATATATACAAAGAAAAAACAAAAATATGTAAATAAAAAACCCCACAAAATAAACGAAAAGGCAATTATTCCTGTCCTCTAGGGAGCTTACATTGTATTGGAGGGATTTTTTTTCTTTTTTTTGCTTTTTGAGGGCAGTTGGGGTTAAGTGATTTGCCCAAGGTCACACAGCTAGTTTTTGTGTTAAGTGTCTGAGGCCAGATCCGAACCCAGGTCCTCCTAACTCTAAGGCCAGTGCTCTATTCACTGCGCCACCTAGCCAACCCAGGAGGGAATTTTATATATAAATATATGTACACATACATATACATGTCTATTTCATATATACACACATACATAGACGTAGGCACACACACATATATACATAGACAGATAAACACAAAATATATACAGAGTAAATACAAATGTAAAGCACTTCTGTTTCCTTGGTCAGGCTCTTTCTTCCTGACCATGTCACCTCTCCTACTCAACAAACTACAATAACTTCCTGTCACCTCCAGGATCAAATCTAACATCCTCTTCATAACTAGGTCCCCTCCTACCTCTCCTGTCTTTTAACATGTGCTACCATCCAGTAACACTGGCATCCTTGCTTTTCTTCACACAAGACACTCCAATTTCCCAACTCTTTGCTTTTCAGTGGCTATCCCCCCTGCCTGGTTCTCCTTCCCTTCTCATTTCCACCTCCTGGTTTTCCTGACTTCCTTGGCTTCCTTCAAGTCCCAGCTAAAATTTAACCTTCTACAAGAAACCTCTCTGATCCCCTTTAATGCTAGTGTTTATCTCCGATTTACTCTCTCTAAATTTCGTTTGTACCTAGTTGTTTGTATCTTCATTGAACTGTGAGCTTCTTGAGAGCAGGAACTGTTTTTTACCTTTCTTTGTATCTTTAGCACTTGGCACAGTGCCAGCATAAATGCTTAATAGATGTTTATTGACTGACTGACTTGGCAAAGAGGGCAAAGTTATTTCACAGGAATGGTTCTGTCAAAGGGGGTAGCATCCTTTCCACCTCTGAGGGAAAGAGGAAAGAACGAAATTCATTTCAACCAATCATTCTTGCAGTCTGCACCTGACTCTCATCGTCATAGCGATGCTCTGGATGCAGGGGTTCTGAGCAACAGCTGTCACAGTCTTTGTGGAGAGGGGCAGAGGAGGGCAAATACCTGATTCTGCCAACTACACATGGTATCAAGATGCGGAATGACCCCAAGGATGACCCCTTTTAGTCTGATTTCCTCTCCACTTTCACTTTTGTCTTTGTATTCCCAGTGAGTAACACAGTGCCTGGCAGATAGTAAGTATTTAATGCTTGTAGATCAATTGAATAAAAGTGTTGGAACTGAGATTCAAAGTTCTCCTGACATCAAATCCAACATTCTTTTCTATCATAGTTCTGTTTGTATGTTCCTCACCACTCGTCACTAATTGATTTTATTCATCATTCATACATTTCCTTAATTTGTTGTAATTACACAATCTGGTCTCCAATTGCTCTGACAATTTTTCTGTAAGATCAAGGAGAATGTTCATTTTTTTCTCCCACCTTATAAATGACTCAATCTAAATATATTTCATTGAGAGCATCATCATTTTGGCAAATTTGAAGAGCCAAGTTTCTCCCACATTTCTTAAGCAACTATCTCACCCCCCCTTTTCTTTTTTGGTTTCCTATATTTCATAGTTAGAAGAAGCAGCATCCTTGTGTGTAGGAAGTTGTGAATCAGCATAAGTATATATCCACCAAAAATCTTTTTATGACAGTGATGGTAGATACTTCTCATGTCCACCACGACTGAGGAGCATATCTTCCTTCCTGTAGTGTTTCCAGCTAAGACTCCTACTTTCTGGAAATTAAAAAAAGAAAAACATACTAAGAGAAGTTCAAACAATTAAGCCAAAAAACCCCCCAAAACCTCCAAACCCAAACCCTCCAATGCCTCTCTTGCCCAAACAGTCTGTCCTAACCAATTTAGGGGAATAACTCCTACGTTGGTACAAGGATGAAGTGTTTTGATTATAGATAGCAGTAGGAAGAATGGTACATTTTGTTTTACTCTGACTGATTGGATGTTTGGGAACAGAATAATTGTATGGAGAGGTCCTGAAGCCCTGGGGGTGGGCTGTGCCTTTGATCTTGGTTCTCTTTTTTAACTCAATGTTAATGATAAGCTCAACTGCAAGGAAGCCGTCTTCTTAGAAGAATCCCATCAAAATTCCCAAATCCTAACTTAAGCAACGCTTTTAAGATTCTGCTAATAATTCCGCATTTATGTTTCAAAATGATCTTCCAGGGGAAGAGCAGGGATGAGGAGAGGATAATATAGCCTGTAGAATTATTAATGTCAGTATTTTTAATATAGTTCTCTCAGGCACAAGGCATTTATCTTTACCAGTGACGAGAGAGTCCCATACCAATGGGCTTTTGGACTTGGGTTACATGCACATAAACAGGGAAACAATCTATTTGGGAGCTATAATTTTGCCGTTCTTTCATTCATTCAAATGAATATCAACTATCTTCTGTGTGCAAGGCACACATTATGGCCTGTACTCTAATCTTCCATAGTACTTTTCAATGGCTTACTTAAACTTTAAATCTTCCTTAACACTGACCATAGTACTCTGTATGAAGTAGGTGCTTAATAAACATTTCTTGAAATGAAATATGAATAAAACATGTTTTCTGCCCTTAGTGAACTTACAATCTAGCAGTACATGTATGTGTAAGAGGAACATGGGTTTTTCTGTGTTGGCTGAAATGCCAAGAAAGACATGGTTATCTTGTTTCCCATATTTCCAGCATTTCCAATACCTTCTGGAAGAACCTCAGGACAATTTGCAGGGCTATGTGTTAGCTGCTAGAGAGCAGGATGGGAACTGAAAGAAAACATAGAAAAGGTCAGTGGGTTTATCCCCAGTTTCAGAAAGACTGCATAGGACCTCAATGGAGACTAGGGAATACTGTCTAGGATATGAGAAGAGGTAACTAAGATAGGAAAAGAATTCACTTACACTAACTCAGCTAAGAATGGGGACTAAGGACTTCCCATTGAGAAGAGCTGGGAAGAAGGCTCTTACCTGATTGAACAGTCCTTTTATCCAGCTGATAGCCAAGGCAGATTAAAAACAGAGCTCAAAATGTTGACTAGCCTCAAGGCATATACTGCCCCCCCTCCCAGATCTACCCCAGTTTCATTCTAAGAAAATCAATGAAGAGTCCCAGAATCAGATGATGGCAGGGGCAAGGGAGTCCAAGGAAATGTGGTAGGCAGAGCTGACAGCAGCCATGAGGTCTTGATGGTTTCTGGAGACACAACTATGAGAGATTACACAGGGAAGGTTTTCTTAGTTATGTTACAGGGGAGATGCTACTGAAGTCAGAGTCCCTCCTTAATGGGA
The DNA here is from genome assembly GCF_028583685.1 of Petaurus breviceps papuanus. NCBI lineage: Eukaryota > Metazoa > Chordata > Mammalia > Diprotodontia > Petauridae > Petaurus > Petaurus breviceps. The sequence continues at coordinate 8,923,297 of NW_027185889.1, read as the reverse complement.
CTATGTGTTTTCTTGGAACTTTTTTCCCTTTCCAGCACATGAGTCTATAACTCTGCTGTTTTGAATCTAAGAGTAATTCTGCTATATGTTTCTCCTATGTCATTTACTTCAATATTCAACTCTGATTTTACACTTTTATATTTTATTTTTGGTTCCTGTCTGATCTTCAGGTAGAGCAGGCCCTGGATGGAGGTTCACACCATATGTTTTCTCCTCATATTGGATCAAACTAGCATGAGAGAACCTAAGATCCAGAGTTCAGTGGGATAAGGAGAAGGAAGAGGAAGAGAAGGGGTAGTAGGAGGAATAGAAGAAAGGGGAAGAAGAAGAAGGGGGAAGAAGAAAGGGAAAAAAGAAGAAAAAGAAAGAAGAGGAGGGAAAGGAAGAGTTGGAGGTAGATATAAAGGATACTTTATGGCCAGTTCATGGGCTTTCTATTGCTTTTCAATTTTGATTTTTATTGGTCTCTCAATACATTTTTATCTAGTTCCTCTTGTATCCTGCTTTACACATTTCTGATGCTTGGTTGGGGTATGAAATCTGTGATAACAGATTAAGGTAGCTGAGCTAAGGCCAAGTCCTGAACAACTAATTTAAACAAAGCAGCTATAGTCCATCTCCATCCCAAGGCACCAAAGGCCTAAATATTTATCTAGTTTCCCTTATACATTAGAAAAAGTAGATATGAGAACCCAATAGGAACCTGGAAGTAACAATAGTAAATTACTAGTAGTGATCATTATAAAAAATGAGTTCATTTTAAGCAGAAAATGCTTATTTTACTTTGAAACTAAAGAACTTAGTTTTATCACTTAGTTATAATTAGCAGCCTAATTATATTGAATGCAGAAATAAATCTAGGCTATCTTACATGGGTCAATTAGGGCATCCATGGTCAATGATTCATAGTCACTAACTTTTGAAAATAGACCTTGGTAACAGTTTCAACATGATAGCAGTTTTGTCGCAGTTGATTGATGACTCCTGGAAAAGATGGATTTATGGGCCTTGGACCAAGTGAAAAGCAGGATGATTTAATGGAAGTAATTATAAATATTTGTTGATTAACTGCTATAGAACTTTAAGGTTTACAAAACTATTTTCTAACAAGGGTCTTGGGAATCAGGTAGTATAAGTATTATTATTCTCATTTTATGAATCAGGAAATCGAGGATCAGAGACTTTCAGAGATTTGCTCAAGGTCACATAGTTATAATAATAGTAATAATAAGTTTGTAAAGTACCTACTATGTTCTAGGTACTGTGCTAAGTTCTTTATAGATATTATCTCATTTGATCCTTATAACAACCCTGGGAGGTAGGTGCTATTTTTACCCTCATTTTACTGATACAGAAATAGAGGCAAACAGCCATCAAGTGACTTGCCCAAAGACACACAGATAATGAGTGTTTGAGATTGAATCTGAACTCAGGTCTTAATTATTACTTCAGGCCCAGGACTCAATTCACTGCACCACCTAGCTGCCTCAGAAATTTGAACCCAGTTCCAAGTCCAGTGCTCATTCTACTATACTACTGAATCATGTCTTACTGTTGTTTTGTCCTTCGTTCTTGAAGAGGACCGTGACATCAGGAAGATGATGCCATGACTTGCCAGTGAATTGGATTTAAGTGAGGGAGGGCTGTGCAAGGTCATCAGCCTCACTTTCTCCTCTGGAACCATGTGGGTCCACTGGCAAGAAATAGATCAAGACTACTGGAAATGACTCCCGAATTATGTGTAAGGAGACCTGGGATATAGCTCCAGTTCTAATACATCCCAGGTGTGTGACCTTGGGCTAGTCACTTCCTTTCTTCAGACTTCAGACTCCTCATTTGTAAAAGAAGAAGGTGAGGCTCTTCTAATTCCAAGGTTTGGTGATTTTAGAGACACTTGGGGTTGATTCTTCTGGATGAGAATATCAATCACTTGAACCAGCTTTAGTATCTACTTGCTTACTTTGGACTTAGGGAATTTGGCATTTGTTCATAATACCTGGATCTTCTAATTATGCCCTTAAACTATGCAATTGCAAGATAATTATGTTCAGCATCATGAAATAGACATCATACTTGATTTCTCCTTGCATGTTAAATAGTTTTTAATGAGTGGTTTTCTTTAAAAACCCTTGTAGATAATTGCTTACAGTTTTAAATCCTCATCTGTGGAAGGTTCTTGATCTTATTTCAACTGAAAATGAAATGATTTTAAGTCTTTTGTGATTTAAGAAGGAGACTACTCAGGTCTATAATAATTCCCCTAAGGTACCTGAGTACCCTCAAAGTAGCCATAGAACTATTAACATTTATGTGAACAGAATAGCTGCAGTCACCATGTACCTTACATTTTCTGGGCCAGTCTGATTTATGGTATTCTATCACATCTTTCGTATAGAATAATGAAATGCCCCTCCCCCTTAATAATAATATTTCAGTCCTTTTCCCTTCTTCAGGCTTTCATTTCTTCTTGACTAGGCTCGTGTAATAGACTTACAACTGGAAACCTCTTTGCCTGGAGTTATCTCTTCTCTAATCCATCCTTTACACTACTGCCCAAGAAATGAGCAACTCTGATTGTCATGTATCTATTCAAAAGCCGTCAGCAGGTCCTCATTGCCTATTGAATAAAATATAAAGGCTTTATACTGGCATTTCCAGATCTGCTAAAATCTGGCCCCAAGCTGCCTTTCCAGCCTTATCACATACTATATTTCTTTATGGAGTTTATATATAAAACCCAAGGGGTTTTATAAAAAGGGGAAGGAGTCTTGGGTTTTGAGTCAGAAGAAACCTGGGCATTTATTGGCAGGATGACTTAGGGCAGCTTACTTGTAAAATTTCCTCATCTGTGAGATGAGCATAGTCCCACTTATTTTCAGAAACTTCATGGGACTTAGAATCATAAATCTTGTCCAGTTGCCACATCTATAGAGAGGAGGAAAATGAGGCCTGGGAAAGCTAAATGATTTGTCTCAGGGTTACAAGGTAGTAGTAGTCATCAATGAATCAACAAGCACTTATTAAGTAACTACTTTGTGCCAGGAAATGTGCTAGGCATAGAAGATAAAAAGGGGGAATATAGACATCAGAAGATAGATTTGAACCTCTGGTCCTCTGACTCCTGAGACAACATTTAAAAAATATAAAAAATTTTTGTTGTTATGAACTTGACATTAACAAGCACGAACATTTTCATGTATAAAGAACAACAGATGATAAATAAATGCATATACACATACATATATGTATGAAATTGTTACTCTATTATGTAATCTTGGTTTAAATATATGTTATGTATATGTATATGTAGTGTCCTCAAAGTGTAAAATGTATATATATGTGTATTTATATAAATAAATTTTAAGCATTTGTATATACATGAATTTAAATTCAACACCAGTTCCAGAGTTGTCGTGTTTATCTTCCTCTGAAATTTCTTCTCTTCTATGAAGTTTTTAAATGATTCATTTATATGTTTCTGTCTTTTTTTCTTTAGTTTTTGGCATCACTATCCCTAGTCTCTGACCCCACCCCCAAATTAAAATGAGCTCTTCCTTATAATGAATAACTTTATTTGAGCAAAACAAATTCAAACACTGGACATATCTGAAGATGTATATCTCATTCTACACTTCTAGTCTATCACCTTTTTATCGAGAGGTAGGAAATGTGAGATCTTGTACTGTTAGGGTGTCATTTCATTAAGGTATTTTGTTTTGGGGGCATATATTTGGGCAAAGTAGTTTCTAATAATTTATATTATGTCTTTTTCACTGTTCATGTATTTCCCTTTTGCATTTTTTACACTGACAATTTGATTTTCTTTTTTTGTTTGTTTTGTTCACATTAGCCAAATGTTTTTTTTTTCTTTTTTAAAAAAACAGCCTTAGTTTTATTGGTCAATTCAATGGGATGGTGATAATGAGAAGTAGGAGGAGAAAGATTTGGGCTTTCAGTTTTGTTTCCCTTCTTTTTGATTTTCAAAATATCTTTGTGTGTATGTGTTTGGTTGGAATTTTTTAATTTGTTTTTTTTTCTATTTTTTTTTTTAAGTCGCATACCCGTTATTGATCTGGTCCTTCTCTTTTACATTGATGAAAGTGTTGAGATACAAAATTTCCCGTAAGAGCTTCTTTGCATTCCAAAAGTTTTACTATGTCATCTATTTGCTTTTTCTACTTTTATGTCATCTATTTGTTTTTGATGAAATTATCTGTTGTTTTTATGATGTGTTTTTTTGATGCATGGATCCTTAAGGATTACATAAATGAACATCTAAGTTTGAATTTTCTTTAAAGGTCCAATATTGTGTTGTGGACAGTGAGGGATTTATTAAATATATTTTAGCTTTTCTATTTTTTTTATTTTCATGCCTTAGCACATGGTCAATAGTAAAGGTACTATGCATGATAGAAAAATTGTAAATACCTTTCTATTCCTGTTCAATAATCAATAGGTATCCTTTCATAGCTAACTTTATGAAAAATCTCTTCAGGCCTTTAATTTCTTTTTTTGTTTCTGTTTTTGGTAGACTTGTCTAGGTCTCAAATGGGCATATTGAGTTCTTTATTATAGTTTTTCTGTCTATTTCTGCCTATAATTATATTAACATTTCCCTTAAGTACTTATATGCTATGCCAGTTGGTCAAATATATATTAAATATTGATATTATTTTATTATTCATGGTACTTTTTAACATATTGTAGTTTTCTTGATTATCTCTTGTAACTGTATCTCTTTTCTCTGTTGCCTTGTTTGAGGTCATGATTGCTCCTCCTGATTTTCAAAATTTACCTGAAACATAATAAATCTTATGCTTCAAGCATTTTTATTCTGAACAACATAGTGTTGAAATCTGCTCTCTAATCCATTCTTCTACCCTTTTTTGTTTGATGGGTGAGTTTATCTAATTCATGTTCATGGTTATGACTTAATTTTTGTAATTTCCCCTATCATGTCTTATACTTTTCCCTTTCTTTTCTCCCTATTACCTTGTTAGAAAGAAAAGAGGAGTAAATAGAATGGATGTAATCACCATTACTTATCTATAATTGAAGTGGTTTACTCTCATTCCACTGTCCCTCCTCTCTTTATATTGCCTAGAACCTGATCACTGGTTCTTATTCTTTCTTTTAATTACCCATTTCAATCTATCCTCTGAAATTGAAGCTTGCTTTGCTTGTGAATATTCTCTTCCCAAATCTATCCCCCTTCCTAATCTCTCATCTCCTTTTCCTGTTGCCTGTTTCCAGTTGAGTTTAAGGTTTTCTGCCCCAATCTTCCCCTCTCCCCTGCCCTCTCTTTCCATCCACTGTCTAGTTAAATACAGGCAAACTCTCTCTAGCCCATCTTCCATGTTTGTGTACTCTTTCTTGAGTATCCCAATTATGAAGAAATAGTAAGTCTGTTCCTTTCTTCCTCATTTCTTTCTTAGTATCTCCTCTCCCCACCTTTCTTTCTTCTCATAAAATATAAAAAAAGAAGAAGACCACTCTCAGGCTCTAAATTTGAACTTCTGAATTTTGTGACCCTTGAAGACACTGTAGCTTTGAAAAGATACTTATCTATTCTCTCTGTATTAGAATATGAGCACTTATTCATAGTTTGTCCTTCCTAGTTACTCATGTGTATTTACTTTTCTAGGTTCTCTTGACTCTTGTGTTTATATTTAAAAAAAAAATTCTGCTCAACATTTTTTTAAAAATCTGGAATAACTCAAAGTCTGTTATTCTATTGAAGGTATATTTTGTTCCCTATAGGATCATACTCAGTCTTGAAGCAGATTATTTTTGGTTGTAAGTCTTTATCTTTTGGAATATCATAATCCCAGATTTTCTTCCTTTTTACTAGTTACAGCCAGATCTTGTAAGATACTTACTGTGGTTCCTTTGTACTTGAATTCTTTCTTTTTGATTGCTTGCAGTATGTTTTCTTTGATCTGGAAGCTCTGGATTTTGGCTAAAACATTCTTGGTTGTTTTAAAAATGGGGTTTCTTTAGAAGGTGACTAATGCATTTTTTTCTATTTTGACTTTTCTCTCAGTTTCTAATTTATATTGATAATTTTCTTGAACACTCTCACTTACTTTTAAAAAGTATTTAAATGTCATTTCTGCCTTATTATCAAGAAATCAATTGGACCAAGTACTAAGTAGAACTTTATATTCTTTGGGGACCTAGGTTCAAGACTGACATTCAAAAGTAAAGCAACAATGAAAAGAAATCACTTCAGTGCTCTTGAGGAACAAGATGAGAGTACCTGGCTTGTGGTTTTGTCAGGATGGGGAACTGGTGGTATGGAAATGCCTTCTCCCCACGCAGTTTGGCAACTGGTTAGTATCTTAGAGATCAAATAAGAAACAGCCAGTTCTTGATTAATGTAAATAAGGAATCCTGTGAAGTGGTTGCATTATTTGAATTCCCTTTGTACATTTCCATGGGGTTGGAACCAATGACCATATTTTACATAATTATAATTTTGAATAGTGCATATTTTAATACATGCAATCATCTCATTGGATTCATTTCCACACTAATCAGAACTTAGCTGTAATAAATGTAAAGTGTCTTGGCAACATTAACATACGATCTAAATGTTAGCTGCTATATAATAATAATAACAACAATGATAATGATAATAATTTTCACCACCTTCATTATTATAGTTTGTATAAAAATATAGTGATTTTTTTTTGGTGGGGCGAAAGCAAGGCAGTTGGGGTTAAGTGACTTGCCCAAGGCCGCACAGCTAGTTTTCTGAGGCCACATTTGAACTCAGGTCCTTCTGACTCCAGGGTCAGACCACTGCACCACCTAGCTGCCCTAAAAATATAGTTATATATTATTATTATTATTATAGTTCACTGAGAAGTAAAGTGCCTTGCTGAGAGTCACATAACTAATTTGTGTCAGAGGGAAGACTTTAATCCAAGTCAGAAGTTCATAGGCAGAGAACTAAAAGGGACCTTAAAATTTTATCTCTGTCCACTAAGCCATACTGCCTCTCAAGGAATAACTGGAACAATTTATCATCATCATTATTATTAACAATAATGAGAATTAAAATTTCTGGAGTGCTTTAAGTTGTACTTTCAACCACCCTCTGAGGTAAGTGGTTGTAAATATTAGTCTTATTTTATAGACTGGTGATCAGAGAGATTAAGACACTTCCCTATGGTCACACAGCCAATCAGTGTCAGAGCTGGAATAAACATGGGTCTTCTGACTTTGATTCCAATACTGTTTCCACTATACACACCACCTCTCATTAAATTTAATATTTAATGTTAATGGAGCTCCACTTAGATACCAACAAGCTGGAGAAAAGGATAGCTTTTCACCATGCTCATTATATCAGGCTTGTGGTTGAGCTAAAAATAATATTCTGCCATTTAAAACTATCCAGTCCAGGAAATGTACAGTGGAAAGCTGAAGATAGATTAAAAACAATGCTCCCTCCTCCCCATTACCCTCATCCCCAAACTCTGCTACCATTATTTTACTGAATTATAGGATCTCAGCTCTACAACTAAAAGAGGTCTTAGAGGTAATTTTAACTTGTGCCTTTATTTTACAGATGAGGAAACTGAGGCACCAGAAAGTTAAATTAATTTACAGAATTATAGATCTATGACTGGCAGGGACTTGAGAAAACATCTAGTTCAATTCCTTCATTTTACAAATGAGGAAGTGGGTTCAGTGAGGTACCAGGCATTTTCTCTGGTTGTCCCCCATGCTTGGAATACTCTCTTTCCTCCACCCTCCCTACTGACCTGCCTGGTTTCCTTTGTCCAGTTATGTCCGACTCTTTGGGACTCCATTTGGATTTTTTTTTGGCAGAGGTACAAGAGTGGACTGCCATTTCTTCTTCAGTTCATTTTACAGATGAGGAAATTGAGTTAAATAGAGCTAAATGACTTGCCTAGGGTCACACATCTACACAAATTTGAACTCATGAAGAGGAGTCTTTTTGATTCCAAGCCAAGAGCTCTTTCTACTCCTTAAGGTCCCAACTGAAATTCCACCTTCTATAGGAAACTTTCTTTAATACCTTTTAAATCCAGTGCTTTTCCATTTATTCTTTATGTAGCTTGCTTTGTACATTAATTTACATGTTGTCTCTTCCATTAGATTATCTTTTGGGCCTTTTTTTTTTTTTTTGCTTTTTGGAGGGGGGAAGCTTGGGCAGTTGGGGTTAAATGACTTGCCCAAGGTCACACAGCTAGTAAATGTTAAGTGTCTGAGGCCGGATTTGAACTCAGGTCCTCCTGACTCCAGGGCCAGTGCTCTATTCAGTGTACCACCTAGCTGCCCCCTCCATTAGATTATAAGGTTCTTGAGACCAGAGACTCTTTTTGCCTCTTTTCACATCCCCAGCATTTAGCACAGTTTCTAGCACATAGTAAGTGCTTAATAAATGTTTATTGAATTGAATTAAGTGACTTGCTTAAAGTCGTCGTGAAATGGCAAAGGCAGAGCTTGATCTCAAGTTCATGCTCTTTCTATGCCACACACACAGACTTCTATTATGGGTTGTCCTCATATTCTTGGTTCTTTGCTAATGAGTGGAAGCTTTTATCTAGGGGAGCCCAAGGTCATATCTCACTAATGGATGATGAAAAGGGAAATAAACCCCAACTTTGGAATTTAGCTCTATCCCTCTTATTTCTAAGCACCTCGGAGAGGGTAGTTGATCAGCTCAATTGCAGTGGGAACGGTAGGCTCAGACCGGAATATTCTGGGATCTATAGCCAAAGACCGGCGGAAGCTTTGATGCATTTGGTTGCTTTCAACTTTAAAGAAAAATGGTTCTTGAAGCTTGGCTCTCCTCCCCAGTTTAATTTATATAACTGCTTGGAGCAAAAGAATGAAGAAAAATCAAAGGAAAGCATACACTTTCATTATAATCCCTAATGGGAGTCATTGAGAACATATGTACCTCATTTCAGTGGCTAGCCCTTCCCCTCACATGCATCTGGTTAATTGAGAAGGGCAGCCCCAATTAAGCAGCCCCTGGTACCATGTCATGGCTAATTGTGAGCAGGTTAGGACCCTCCTTTGAAAGAGATTCTCTCTTAACTCTCCAGGGCATGTCTGGTTGGGATTGAAGTCCTAACCTGACATCTGAAGATTTAAATTTGAGTGGCTCTTTTGATAATAAAACTACAAATAAATAAATTGATTGCCCCCCCCCCCCCCCCTTATATGCTGGGCAGGTGACTGAGATTGGATTCTCTTTCCCATGTTTATAGGGGAATTAGAACGTGTTAGGGATTTAAATTGCCCAGTAACCAACTTAACAGCCAGCCAGCAACAGCTAATATGGCCTGAATGTGAGGTATAGAAGTAAGGTCTCAGACTAGTCAAAAGTCTAGACTATAGGGTGAATGCAGGATGTTTCTTATATTAAGAGGCTTCTCCCTGGTTCCCTTGGCTCTTTGTTCCTTCTGTCTGATTCATTTAGTTCTGATTCATTTAGTATAAGGATTGTAAACTTGGGGTTTTGGGCCCTCCAATGGGTCTGCAGACAGATTTTCAGAGAGTCTGTGAACTTGGATGGGGGAAAATGATATCTTTATTTTCATTAACCTCTCATTGATATTTAGCACTTTCTTCTATTATGAATGAGTGAAAAACAGTATTATGAGAATGGGCTCAGGGGCTTCAACAGACAGCCACAGTGGTCCATGATACAAAAAAGGTAAAGGATCCTGAACTAGTACCTATTAAACTGTTTAACTATACATCGTATCCAAAACTGTTTTGGCTGATGGTATATCAGAAACTGATTGCAGAAGTCTGTTAAGTGAGGCTGCGCACTAAAGGATTCTTTTGCAATTTGAAAGTTGGTATTTTTTTTTTATCAATATAGTTCTCTTTAATAGAGATGGCAGCTGTAGTAGCCCTCTTGGGTTGGTACACAGGCACAAAACACAACAAAACAATAATAGTCCTTTTTCACTTCCTTGATGGAAATAGTGTGGTGCAGTGGAAAGGGCACTGGGTTGGAGTCAAAAGATGAGCAGAAATTGGGTTCAAATCCCAGCTCGGACACTCATTGTCGATATGTTGTCACTTAAACTTTATGAGTCTCAATTTCCCTGTCTGTAAAGAGAATTGGATATGATGGGAATGGGTTTGGAGTCAGAGGATGCCTTGAAGGTGGGTTCAAACCATAGCTCTGCCTCATTACCTACAAGACCCTGGGCAAATTATTTAACTTCCCTCAGTTTCCTTATTTGTCAAAGGGACTATAATAGAGGGACTTCTTTTTTCTCCAGATCTATGATCAGTAATCTGTGTCATAGTTAAGAATTTGAGTGGTAGGGTGGCTAGGTGGTGCAGTGAATAGAGCACCAGCCCTGGAGTCAGGAGGACCTAAGTTCAAATCCAACCTCAGACACTTAACACAAAACCTAGCCATGTGACCTTGGGCAAGTCACGTAACCCCAATTGCCCTCCAAAAAGCAAAAAAAAAGAATTTGAGTGGTAAAATTAACATAATTTTATATAAAATTACATTAACATATGATAGATTATATAATTATACATTTATAGTATTATTTATATAATTATACAATTTATATAATATTTATGTAATTATTTCTATAATGTGGTATAATTTATATAATATAATTTATATGATATATAATGATCTATAATTTATATAGCATTATTTATACATCATTGCGAATTAATAGCACAATTAATTATATAATATTCTATATTATATTTAATACCTTGTAGATATCTTTTATAATATATATTTAAAAATGTTGGTCCAGACCTAAAATTTCAGTGCAGAGCACCAAAGGACAAACCCCAGCTCTGCAATGAAGTACAGTGAAAAGAGTACTAACTCTGGAGTCAGAAAATCTGGGTTCAAATCCTGCATCTGATGCTTTGTTGTTATTATTGTTGAGTCATTTTTCATTTGTGTCTGATTCTCTGTAACCCCATTTAGGGTTTTCTTGGCAAAGATACTGGAGTGGTTTGCCATTTCCTTCTCCAGTCTATTTTACAGATGAGGAAATGGAGGCAACCAGGGTTAAGGGACTTCTCCAGGGTCACACAGCTAGTAAGTGTTTGAGAGCAGATTTGAACTCAGGAAGATGAGTCTTCCTGACTTCAGGCCTGGCACTCCATCCATTGCAGCACATAGCTTTCTTGCTTTTGATTCTTACTTCTTGTACAATGGGCAAATCACCTTGAGTCCTTGGGTCTTAGTTTCCTCATTTGTAAATTGAGGAGTTTGGATAAGATGGTTTCTCAGGTCCCTTTATTATCTATTATCCTAGTAATTATTACCTCTGTAGCCTTGAGAAAAATGCTTTATCTCTTCAAGTGTCAATTTTCTCATCTGTAAAATAAGGGAATTGAATCAGATGACTCCTAAGGTCCCTTATTAAGGGCTAGTTACTAGGTTTGGGATCCTATGACTGGTTACCTTTGTCATAAGTAGATTCACTTTTTGGGACTATGGAAGCAGGGAATTTCTTTGCCTGAGAAAAAGGTTTGTTCATTATTTGGAATTCAGTTCAATTAATGAACCACTTATTAGCACATACTCTGTGCAGGGTCCTGAGCTGGTTTCAAGGGATGGAAGGTGACTAAAATATAGCCTCTGATCTCAAGAAGCCTATAACTTAACAGGGGAGATACATCCTGTATAGAAATAAATATGATACATGGCAGAATGTGAAAATCGCTAAGGAGAGATCCAGACAAAATGCTGGAGGAAATTAGAGGAAGGATAGATCAGTGGCGGTGAGGAGGTGACATCAGGAGAGATGTCATGGAAAGTGTAGCTCCTGCTTTGGGTCTTGAAGCAAGTGAAAGATTTCAAAGGGGATTGTTAGAGTAGGATGACTCAATCAATCAATCAATCAACAAGTGTTTTTTTAAGCACCCAGGATGTGTTCTGTGCTGTGTTAGGCTCTGGGGATAAAAAGGTGTAGCATCTGCTAGGGTCCTCTCCTTAAATGTGTGCTCAGTGGGAATGTCAGGAGTGGGCATGGAGCATTGGAGCAGGCTTGCTTCTGGATATACATGGTGGAGGTGCCCTCCTTCAGAGCATGCAGAGGTATTTTCTGACTGCTTCCTAGTCACCATGATAACTCAGGTGCTCATAATGTATGGCAATGAGAAGTCTTTTAATTGGCTATTGAGTTAGAAATCCATGGGTCTACTATAGGGGCTATCCCTGCCCCTCAGGCCTCCTCTTCCTGCCACTTCTATAGCACAATGCCACTCACTGAGCTGACCACAGGATCAGGTGGGAGATTGACTTTCCCTACTCAGCTGCAAGTCATGAGTTCACGGCCTCCTAGGCAAATCAGTGTGTGGGATGGGTTTGCCTTCCATTAGTATATTTTCTCCTTTTGAGAACTCGAAAGGCAGCTCTCATCTTCCCCTTCTCAGGCACCTAAAGCAGTTATAACGGTAATATCAACAGGAGACAGGTTGAAAGAAAAAGAATGACTCCCAGAGAGAGACCCCTAGAGAGAGAAAAATACAGTTGGTGTTGACTGGACTGTGCACAGCAGAGGTAAACATGTAAAACGAGTAATTAACAGGCTTGGCAAAGAAACCACAAATATCTCAACTAGACTTAAATATTAGCCTCTCACCTGGCTGTACCGTTACTGATTCTGTTCTAATTATTCTGTGATTCTTTGTTGCTTGGAGGTCACTTTTTCTGGAAACGAATTTTTGGGAAGCAGAGACATTATTCTGTTTGGGAATAAAACTGCCTGTTCCCTACTTGCTTCATGCTTGTACTTTTGAAATCTTTTTTTTTTATCTCATTCCCCCCGTCCATCATTGCTGAACCCTTAGACTAAAGGTGAAATTAGAATTGTCCCTGGAATAATAGCCTTAGTAAGGGCTTTGAGGATGAGGAACCTCCTTCCCCTATTCAGATTTCAGGCCTCTTGAGCTGACCTCAGACAAACCTCAAGGGCAGATAAAAAACAAGGATTTTTTTTTCTAATTAACTTTAAATTTTTTTAATTAAAATTTTAAATTAATAAACATTTATCTTTTCTCTCTTACTGAGGTAGAAAAAGAAAACCTTTGTAATAATTAGACATAGTCAAACAGCACAAATTCCCACATTGGATGAGGAAAATAATTTGTGTAGGTTGTCAGCCCCTATAACCTCAACTGAGTAGTGTCTTTTTTAACCACTGTGCTAAAAAAACAAAAATGAAAATTCCCTACTTTCAAGGAACTTACATTACATAGGGGGAAATAATGTGAACTCATAAATGAACAGGGTGTTCTTCTGATTTCACTGGCATAGGCGATTCCTAGGTGAGGAAACACCTTCTACAATGCAGGTCACTTTTTTCTTTGTAACTTATAGTCTTGGGGAGTTTCTTAAAGCCTTTAGAAGTTAAGTAATTTACCTAGGATCCTATAGATCAGAGACAAGATTTGAACCCAGGTCTTTTGGCTTCCAGGCAAGCTTTTTAGCCTCTATGACACACTACCTTTACACATATAAGTGTCTATATCTACTCATACACACAAACACGTGTACATACATATACACATGTGTATATATTATATATGTGTGCATATATAGTATGTATGGTATGTGTGAATATATATACATGTGTGTGTGTGTGTGTGTGTGTGTGTGTGTGTGTGTGTAGAATTCTAGTAATAGACTGTATGAGAAAAATCACAGAGGATAGTGTGAGAATGGGGTGCTGGAGAATAGTCAAGTTTCCAGCATTCCAGAGTGGTGGTGGTGGCAGGAGGTATATGAAATCAGTCTGGAAGGGTAGATTGGAGCCAGAGTGTGGATTGCCTTGGATATCAGGATAAAGAATTTTATTTTATTTTTCAGTATGTAATGGGGAGCCACTGAAAAATTGTGTGAGTATAGAAGTGATGTGATCAAAGAAATTTACTTAGGTGGCAATAAAATGGTTGAATTGGAAAGAGAAGTAACTGGAGGTAAGAAGACAGATTAGGAGGGTATTATAAGTCAAAGAGGTGATGAGGAGCTGACCTTGGGTGAAGGAAGAGGTGCCCCAGTGGTCAAATTGAAACTATGGAGAAGTCAAGGAGTGGAAAGGTACAAAAAAGCAATTGAATTTGGTGATAAAGAGAGTATTAGTGGCTTTAGAGGAATGAGTGATTGGTCCTTCATTTTCAGTCTGCCTTAGGGGTAGCTCCTGCTTTGACTGCTGGGGAGGCTGAGAGAGGAAAAGAAAAACACCCCATAAAAACTGTGTTTGAGAATGGATTCATTTGTACTCTGTGTTTCTGTGTACTCTGTTATTTTATGTAGAGTGCTATGCCTCTAAATAAACTTCCTGCCTTTCTGCCTTTTAAAATGCGATAGAGGTTATTAATCTGCTTTCAGTGGGTCTGTTTTGAGGTAGAGAATAGTTGAACAAAATGGATGTAAGAATACAAGCCAAGATTGAAGTCTATTTTTATGTTGTTTTGGGGTGGTGGTGTTGGGTATTTAAAAAAAATGAGGGAAGATGCAGGTTCAAATTCAAGGTCTTAATAAGCCACATACTAATCCTTCTGGGGAAAACACAAGTTAGGATTAACTATAAACCAAAGTCATTGTTTTAGATTCATTTGAATTCTTGGAGACTTGTCAATGGGAAACTCTCTTTAAGACTTTTCATTGGCAGCAGGAGCATAGGATCACAGACATAGTGATCAAACATTTATTAAGTGATCCCTATGTTCCAGGCACTATGCTAATTACCAGGGATACAAATGGAAAAGCAAAAAGCAATCCGTGTTCTCAGTGAATGCACAGTCTAATGGAGGGGATGACATATAAACAGCTGTGTACAAATAAGATATACACCAGATAAATTGGAGCTAATCAATAGAGGAAAGGTTCTAAATGTAAGAGGGATTGAGAAAGGCTTCCTGTACAAGGTGGGATTTGAAGGAAGCTAGGAAAGTCAGGAGACAGAGGGGAAGAGGAACAGTATTCAAAAAATGGGGATCAGCTGTTGAAAATTCTTAGTCAGGAGATAGAAGGTGGGATTTTCTCTGGAATTTAAAGGAACCCAGGAGGTGGAGATGAGGACAGAGAGTATTCCAAAAAATGGGGAAAAACTATCGAACATTCCAGAGTAAGGAGATGGAAGGTGGGATTTGAAAGAAGGCAGGGCAGCCAGGAAGAAGAAATGAGGATATAATCTCCTAGAAATGGGAGATAGTCATTGAAAATTCCCAGAGTCAGGAGAGGGAGTATCTTGGGAGAGGAACAGTTAGGAGTCCAATGTCACTGGATGGAAGACTCAGTCAGGCAATGAACACTTACTTTACATCTTCTGTGTGAGAGACCAGAGATAGAAATGTAAAACACAGTCTCTGTATTCCAGGGTTCAAGGTCTCATGGGGAGAGAGCCTATGCAGACAGTTACATACAAATAAATTTAGAGTTTATCTGATACTGTGGAGGGAGTGAACTAAGACCTATGCTGAGGTGACTTGTCCAGGTTTGCGAGATGGAATGCAGACTTTAAGCTCTTTGGGGACAGAGGCACAGATTACACCAGTCCTTTGTTCTCTAGGGGTTCAGCTTAGGCAAAGATGCACAAATTGAGGGGAGGGGAGAGAATGCCATCTCTGGTTTACCTTAGTTCTGCTTGTGTAAATCATAACTTTATTGAGTTCTTCTAGAGTCTCCTTCCTACCCCTCCCTCGATTCCCTTCACCTTTCCTCTCCCAATGTTGGGGAAATTTCTAATTTGATTCACATGTGTGGGAAATAGGACAATATTGAAGTGACGCCATGAAATCTGCAGTGAGAGTTGTGAGTATTTTCCAGCTTTCTGATAGAGAAGGATTGTTAGGAGTTATCTAGTTCAGGTCTCTGATTTCTCCAGTGAGGAAAGTGAGTTTAAGAGAAAGGGAGTGAGTCACTGAGGGTCAAACAGCTAGTGTTAGAGTTGGGACAAACACTAAGGCCTTCGGACGCAGGGCAACTATCCATTCAGCATGGTTGGTTCTCTCTACTTGGTTCCAGAGAATTTTCAAAGATGAGGACTGAAACAATCTTCCCCAGCTTCTCTGACCGTCCCGCCTGTCCAAAGCACAGAATGCACATATGGTGGGCTTTTGCCCATTTGCCAAAGTGATGGAAATTCTCTTTGGTTTGTTTGTTCTCTTGTGGTTTTTCTTTGTACATCCATGGTTCAAAGCTATTCTGCTGATGTACATCTTGGCAGAGTGGGGAATGGTCTTTCTGCTTTGCTACATATTTCGACAAAGTACGAAAGTCTTTCACAGGTCATTTAATAAACACGAAAGAGACCAAACTGCTAATGAATATGTTCATTGGATTAAGGCAAATTCCTTTCTAGTTAATGAATAAGGTCTCAATAAAATATTCTGGTTTTATTGTGGGAGGAAGAAAAATGGATATGGGGTTTGGCCAATCCCTTATTAGATTGCCTCAAATAGGATGAAACAGATTTCCAGAAAACTTTTCAAAATGGCATCTGGTAGACCTATTTGGGACAGCAAAAGGGAATTACCATTCTTTGGCTCAAAAGATATTTCCTCTCAGACAAATGGAGAGTTGTGACTTCAGCTGACCTGGTTGTTTCATAAACCACACACTGAGTCACAGAGGGAATCCTTCTTTTTCTGGTGTTCTCTAGGCCAGCCCAGACTAGTACAGGCCCATAACTTCTGAATTTTCAAACGATTCAGGCTGGGTTGAAATCCTTCCATGGCAACCCTGCTTCATTTTTTATTTTGGTGGGTCAGCATATTCATAATTTCCCAGATGTAGTTGGGCCCCTCCAAACTGAGCTGACTCAAGTTTCTGTTATATAAAGAAAGTTCAGAATTGTTGATTTAGTTTTCACTTTCTGAAAGACCATGAAGGCCATGTCTCTTCTTGTACATGAGGATAAATCATTAAAGATCTTGTCAAATGCCTTGACATTCACATATGACATGTCTGCCTTATTTCCTAGTCTACCATCTACTGGAATATTCAACCTGATCTATGATCTCATCCATATGCATGCTCCCTGCTCTGAAACAGGAACCTATAATCAATGCCTATGAATCCTATGTGAACCCTGTTCAATTCTTGTTTGTGTGCCACAAGAGGTCTACTCAATGTGTTGGAGGTCTCTCTTGCTTTCTCCCGATGTGGTGAGAATTCTTGGGCTATCTGCCAACCATCCCTTGCCCATCTTCTCTCAGATGTTTCCCTACTTTAGTTCTCACCTTATTCTTATAATCCTATTTTTAAAAAGGAGTCAAGGTTAATCTGGAAAAACTTGTGCTTAATGATCTAATGCTCCCTAGTCAAGATAGAGTAAATATAGTGAAGGACTTAGAATCAGGAAAAACTGCATTTAGATCCTGACGATTCTTTCTTGCTATGGAATCCTTCCTCTGTCTTCCTGATTGGAGGGTGAGTGCAGAGCTATTTTCAAAAGTATCTATTTAGGGAGGGCATCCAGGCTCTTCATTTCTTCGTTGCTCACCCCATTCCACTATTGTTGATTTTTCCATCATGCCACCATGCCATGTACCACCCCTTCCCTTTTTCAACTTTCTTTTGTGTGTTGTCTTCACCCAATTAGACTGTAAGCTAAATAAGGGCAGGAATTTTGTATCCCCAACACTTAAGATTGTGCTTGACTTATAGTTATTATGAAGTTGTTGCAGTTATGTCTGACACTTCACAACCCACTTGGGTTTTTTTTTTTTTGCAAAGATACTGAATTAGTTTGCCATTTCCTTGTCTGGCCCATTTTACAGATGAGGCAAACAGTTAAGACTTGCCCAGGGTCACACAGTTAATAAGCGTCTGAGGTTGGATTTAAACTCATGAAGATGAGTCTTCCTTGTTCCAAGCCCAGTGTTGTATCCACTGTACCACCTAGCTGCCTCTGACTTAGATTAGTCACTTGATAAATGTTTATTGACTGACTGGAACATGGGCAAGTGGCTTAACTCCTCTGAGCCTCAGTGTCCTTATCTGTTAAACAGGAATCACAATACCTGAAATAATTTTCTCACAGGATAATTGCCATGATAAATATAAATTGTATTGCAAACATCAAAGTTTCCCTCCTTCCCTCTCTCTTCCTCTCCCTCTTCCTCTCTTCTCTTCTTCACTTTCTCCTTCTATTTCTCTCTGTCTCTCCCTCCCTTTCTTCCTACCCCTGGCTCTCTCCCTCCTTTCTCTGTGTTTATCTCTGCTTCTGTCTCTATTTTTTTTGTCTCTGTCTCCCTCTCTCCTTCTACTCTCTCCTTTTCCTTCCCTTCCCCTCTTTCTCTCTGCTTCCACCCCATCCTTCTCTTCCTTGGACTAAATTTCTTCAGTTCCCTCACCTGAGCTGAACAATACATATTATGGAGAATCATCCAAACCTTACTTCTCCCTTTGTGGCACTCTTCTGAACCTCCTCTACATTCTTTTGGTTGTGCAGTGTCCAGAACTGGACAAGAATAGAGGTGATCCCTGCTCTTAACAATGCAATGGACTCTTGGGGTCTCTTGTTAATGGGTTGTAGACAGAGCTGTGAAGAAGCATGTAGTGTGACACAGTTTAAGGACTATGACTGATGTCAAAGGATCTGGATTCAAATTGTCTCCTAGATTCATACCACCTGTCTAACACTCGGTGAGTCACCGGACCTCCCTGTCTCAGTTTCCTCATGTGTATAATGGGGATGATAATAACACCTACCTCCCAGGGTTGTTATGAGGTAATATTTGTGAAATGCTTTGCAAACCTAAAATGCTGATATAATTTAAAATGCTATATAAATTCTAGCTATTACTATTATTATGAAAACAGCTTTTATTCAACTGGACAAATGACAAAGTGACCACATCATTATAAATTTGGTCCTTTGGTTCAAGAGTTTTGTTTATAAAGAAGGTCTTCCTTCCTTCCTTCCTTCCTTCCTTCCTTCCTTCCTTCCTTCCTTCCTTCCTTCCTTCCTTCCCTCCTCCCCTTTTCTTCCTGCCTTCCTTCCTTCCTCTTTCTCTTTTTTCTTTTCTTCCTTTTTCTTTTTTACTTCTATCCTTTTTATACACTTATTTATTATCATTATTTTAAAATTTCACCTTTTCAATTAACAGGCATTTATTTTCTCCCTTTTCTACCTCTTCCCCCAATTAGGAAAGAGATAAGAAAATGAAAAAAGAAACTCTTGTAACAGATAAGTACAGTCAATTAAAATAAATTCCTGCACTGGCCATATCAAAAAAAATGTATGGTTCATTCTGCATCCTGAGTCCTTCACGTCACTGTCAGGAAGTGGGTAGCATGCTTCATTATTGGTGTTCTGGCATCATGCTTGGTCATTGCTTTGATGAGAGTCAGGAGATGTTCTTTCCAGATGCAGAATGTTTTCTCTCACTATATAAAATGATGGCAGGGAATTCTGCTATGGAAGATTTGTCTGGTCCTAAGATCTGACAGGCATTGCTCCAGGCTTGGTAGACAAGGTTCTTTGGCTCAGGATTCTTATCTATACAATGGAGGTCTTATTAGGTACTGCTTGCTTCGTGTGTTCAAGGTCAGGGGGCTACATGAGATCATGTTTACTCATTGTTCCATCAGGCTTTGTGGTTTAAAAGTGCATGTTAAAGACAAAATATTATAAATCAGGGAGAAAACTTGGATATGTTTCACAAAGTTTCTAGGTTTTTGCCCTTTCCCCATCATAATACCACTTGTTAAAATCAATGATTTTGAGCTCCTTCCCCAAATCAAATCAAATCAAATCAAATAAAAGGTCTGCCATGTCATCAGAAGGGAGCCAGGTGTTGGAACTAGAATATGGAGGCAATAAGAAAGCAAAAATTTTGAGCAAAAGCAAGTTTGTTAATTATAGGACAGGCTTACTAGTGAGTGAAGTGGGTGATTTAGGGGAGTAGAATTGAGGGGGTTGAAGGAGTGAGAAGTGGGGAAAGGAAAAGGGGGTTTGCATAATGATGGTGGCAGGCATAGTGTTAGAATCATTGGGCCAGGGAGAGTTTGAGGGGGTGAGAATACACTAACCATTTAGCAAGGAGTCCAGGTGGGGTATCAGTAGCTGGAGAAAGGTTTTCTGAGGAAGGCAAGTGATTATTCTGTTCCAGACGTTTTCTTTAGGTCCATCCTTGTGACAGAGGATGATGTAGTGTCCTGTGAGGTACAGGACGTCTACCTCATAGGTGTCAGAGGCATAGCCTGAGGGAAGTGGGATAAAAGGCAGGAGCTGGAAGTATAAGGTGAGTTTGGTCTGGGAAAAACCTCTGGGGGAATAGAGCCTGGTGGCCTGAATCGGGTCTTATTCAGGGCTCCCTGGGAAGTCTCAGAAGTGAAGAGGCTTCAGCAGGACTGACGTAGGGTTCCCTGTGAGCTCTCTTAACTTCACTGACCTCAACTATAAAATGAGGGAGTTGAACTTCTAATAATTCCATTAGATTATCCCTAAAGTCCAGCTAGGTGGTGCAGTGAACAGAGTGCCAGGCCTGGAGTCAGGAAGACTCATCTTCCTGAATTCAAATCTAACCTCGGACACTTACTAGCTGTGTGTGACCCTGGGCAAGACATGAGCTGGAGAAGGAAAGGGAAAACCACACCAGTGTCTCTGCCAAGAAAACCCCAAATGGGATCACAAAGAGTCAGATGCAACTGAAAAGGACTGATCAATAGAGTCCCTTACCTTACCTCGATAAACTTAGGAGTGTATGATTCTATTTGGCCTAATCTCTTCTTGTGTGAGAAGTACAAATTTAGAGACATCTCTACTACAAATGTTCCTATGGACTATTTGTGCCTGACTTGTGGTAGAGCATTTCAAGCTTATATTGATCTGATCACCCACAGTCAGACATGTTATACAGTCACCTTGACATAGTGATGCCATTTTGGTTCTATTGGAGAACAAAGGATGACAATCTCTTCTTGGGCAGTGTGATGATCCTCACCTTTCCATTTATTGCCACAAGTTGGTAAGGCCTCTCCTGCCCTCTGCCTTTACATAGCAAGCAGATTGATTTTTCCCCCTTCCCTTGATGGAGACTTACTTGAAGGGAGCCCTTTTATGGTGTCAATGGCAATTTTTGTGAGGCTCTGACATCTGGTTCCTGAACCGTTTCATTTGATCTCAAATCAGCTCCCTCCAATGGGTCCTCTTCTTCCTGTAGCCTCTGTTACAGGTGGGGGCAATGATGATTCCCCCCTGCTGGTTCCTATTAAAGCCGTGGGGCCCTGAGACTCCCCTCTGCTCCCTCCATACAACAGGGTGTCTGCTCCCCAGCTGTTTTCACAATGTGAAGGGAAAAAGAGCAGATAGAAAGTATTTCACTGAAATTCCAGGTGATCAGAAACTAAACTGGATCAACTCAGTGGGGACCAAACTGGTTTCCTGAAGGAAACAGACTTCTACCTGTGAAGCACCTTCAGAGATCTGGAAAGGTAGTGTGTTGATAGTGAATTCCCTCTCATATTCAGAGAGCAACTAATTTGTTAATCAGGACAGAAACCAGTGATTCTAAGGTCTCCAGCATTTGGAAAGATAATCCTAGTTAACCCATTGCTTCTGGAAAGGGAATGCTAGTGGATTGTGCCATCATTCTGCCCATCAAAAAACAAAACCCCCACTGCCCTGCTCTGGCCAACAATCTATTATACATATTATTTAGAATGTAAGCTGTCTGGAGACAGAGACTCTTACCTTTTTACTTGTACCCATAGTTCTTAGCATAGTGTTTGACATATAATCATTTAAAAAATTTCATTCAAGTAGGATATAAGTGTTTTGAAGATTGGGGTCAGCTAGGTGTTACAGTGGATAGAATGACAGGCCTGAAGTGAGGAAGATTTGAGTTCAAATGCAGCCTCAGACCCTTATTAGCTGGGGAAGTTACTTAACCCTGCTTGCCTCAGTTTCCTAATCTGTTAAATGAGCTAGAGAAGGAAATGGCAAGCTCCTTTAGTATCTTTGCCAAGAAAACCCCCAATGAGGTGAAGAAGAGTTTGGATATGACTGAACAATAGCGACAATAGAAGATTGATGAGACTGAAAGTTGGAGTTGAAATTGGGCAACTTTGGAGTAAGCTCATAGAAATAATTATTGCCTAAATTTAATAGCTTTTGGTCTGAACTTTCACATCCTTCAAAACGGATGAGAACCAGAGTGTTCTTCTTGATTCTTCTAAAGGGCAACATGGTATAGTAGGTGGGACACTGGGTTTGGAGGCAGGAAGATCTAGGTACAAACTCTGCCTCAAAGATGTATGAGCTGTATGACTTTGAGCAAATCTCTTTACTTCCCTTTGCCTCAGTTTCTTCACCTGTAAAATGTGCAGGGGCGTGGTGGTACCTGATGACTTCTATGGTCTTTTCCCTTTGACCTCTCTGCTTAATTGCAGCAAACTTTCATTCCTCCATTTCAGAGACCTAGTCTGTCTGACTGAGGTTCTAGTTTGCTGGTTGTCTTTTCAAATGATCTGGAAAAAGTCAATATTATTATTACCTTGGGGGAGGTATTTATTTACAAAGAACCCAAAGTCTGAATGCTTGACTACCCAAAAGTTTTTTATTTGCTTTGGGTCACAGATCTATATTTGGAAAGAATTTGTGCTGATGAGGGAACCAAGGCATAGAGATAGTAAGCAATTTGCCCAAGATCACAAAACTGAATTGAACTCTGGTCTTGAGAGGTAGTATTCTTGAGGTTATAGAACAACATTTTAGTTAGGTGTTTCCTATTACTTGTAAGATTTTGGTCTTTCAATGCTGCTGCTGCTTCTGCTTCCGCTTCCAAGCCAAATCATCAGAGACCATAAAAAGGAGATGAGCCATTCTCAACCATTATGCCTAGAGATAGCTAGATGGATAGAGCCCTGGGACTGGAGTCAGGAAGACCCAAGTTCAAATTTTACCTCAGACAGTAGCTGTGTGACCCAAGGCAAGTCACTTAACCTGTGTCTGCCTCCATTTCCCCATCTATATAATGGGGGTAACAATATCATCTATGTCCTAGTACTGTTGTGAAAATCAAATGAGACAGTATTTATAAAGCACTTAGCATAGCACCTGATACACAGTAGGAGCTTAATTAATGCTTATTGCCTTCCTTCCATGTGTCTTCATCTTCATCCTAGCCATTGTCCACCCTCCCACTTTCCACCTCTGTGAACTGTAATCATGTCTACAGTACCATTGCCTTTTGGGAGGAGAGTTAGTGACCGCCCAGTTATTCCACTCGCTATCCACCCGACTTCTTTGGCTACCAATCCTTTACATGTGCTGTTTGCCCCATTGAAAGGTGAGGTTTTTGAAGGAAGAAACTGTCTCACCTTTGTGTTGATATACCTTGCGTTTCACAGTTCTTGGAACATAATAAGCACAATAAATGTCTTTAAAAATTCATTTAAGATAGGAATGTATAGCAATTTCATTTTTAAGAAAACTGAAGGCTGTTGGTAATATAGGGAGGATCAGAACGGCTTCGTGGAAAGAGCTTTGGATCATGAAGTTGTGTTGTGGTTTTTCCTGATTCAAAGCTCTGACTAAACCTTTGTAGCTAGACTTATTAAACACCCAACTAGTTTTAACTTCAAGACACTGAGACTAATCCTATCTTAAGACAGGAATGGTTCAGCATTCAGTAAGCCTTTCTAGGGCTACTCCTCTGACTTTGAATCCCTGTTTCCATTAGCTGGATTTTATTGACTTACATCTTGTCACCAATCTCCTGCTCTGTCCAGTTTCATACCTTGAGCCCCCTCACCAGAAGATCCAGGTTCAAACACTGACTGTGTGATCATGGGCAAATCATTCTATCTTTCTTAACCTCAGTTTCCTGCTTTGTAAAACAGGGATAATAATATTTGCCCTATATATCTTATAGGTTTGTTGTGAAGAAAGTGGAAGGAAGAAAACAATTTATTAAGTTCCTAGGATGAAGCTGGGCACTGTTGTAAGTACTTTATATACAGATATTATCTCATTTGATCCTCACAACAACCCTGTGAAGTAGATGCTATAATTATTCCTATTTTACAGTTGGGGAAACCAAGGCAAACAGAATTTAAGGGACTTGTCTAGGGTCACATAGCTAGTAAGTGTCAGAGACTGGTCTTCCTGACTCCAGGCATGGTAATGTGTGCACTGTGGTACCACCTAGCTTTCTGAACCCTAAAATACTGAAGAAATATATGCCATTCTTTCTGCTTCTTTTGGCTCTTTGCCTGCTACTCCCATTTCTCTGGGGTTAGAGGTTGGCCTTGTGTTATCCCTCCCTTCCGACACCCCTACCCAACTTATAGAGTCTAGAATTCTGTTCCTGAATGCCAGTTCTGTGACTGAGTCACAACTACCTGCACCAGACCTCCAGCTGCCTGCTTGGCACCAGAACCATAAATAACACAGGAAGAATGAGGTTTTGCCTTGTGGCAACATGGCAGTGGGGCCATGCTTACTCCTAGGGAGGGATATCTTTCCTTCCGTGGTGACTGATGACCCTGATTCCTCGATTTGAGGCCCTCTGACTACTTGTGGTAACCCGGGCCACTGCTTTTGAGGTCCTATCACCATGGTACCTCTTTTCCTGTTGTATATTCTCTCCTTCCACCTTTGACTATGACAATGAGAAGCCCAGAGCTTTTTAGTGCAGTGGATAGAGAGCTTTGCCTGGAATTATGAAGATCTGAGTTCAAATCTGTCCTCCAACATTTATCAGCTGTATGACCCTGGGTAAGTCACTTAGCCCTGTTTGCCTCAGTTTCCTTATCTGTAAAATGGGGATAATAACAGCATCTACCTCCCAGAGTTGTTTTAAGGTGCAAGTGAGATAAAAATCCTAAAGCACTTAGTACTTAAGTACTATATAAATGTTAGTTATGTTATTATTATTATTAATTATTACCTGATCTTGTTATCTTCCTATTATAAGAAGCAGGAATAATGGTATTCTTTTTTCTTGGTTGCTTGAATGATGCCTCCCTTTGATTCAAAAGCAATGGGAAACAAAGGAGATTTCTGGATAGGCCTCTGGCTAAAATTAAATTTCATTGTTGACAGCAGAGCCCAAGGAACAGCTTCCTTCCCAGGGCTTGGTTTCTGGGGTGAGGCATTCCGAGGTTTCCCATTTGCCCTCTTGCACAATGTTTTGTCCTGACTTCAAAGGTGAGTTCAGGGTTCTCAACAGGTTGCCTAATTACACAGGAAAGAACTATGAATTCTGATAAACAAATGCTAAGTCGGGCCCGGCCAATCCAGGTCACTGCTGAAGGCACCACCCTATTTATTTAGGAAGTAGGATTTCCCTAGATTGGCTGGGGATCATAGAATAGGAGATGGAAGGGGCCTTAGAGGTCATCTAGCCCAATCCCCTTATTTGACAGATGAAGAAACTGAGACCCAAAGAGGTTAAGGACTTAGGATCATAGATGATTACAAAAGCACTAATTCATATAGTGATTTAAAGTTGGCAAAGTTCTTTTCATACAAAATCTTATTTTGAGCCTCAGAATAGCCTAAGGTAAGTCCTATTATTAGTCCCAATTTACAGATGAGGATACTGAGGCTGGAAGAGGGTAAATGGTTTGTTCAGGGTCACCCAGGTAGTGTCTGTAAGGTAGAGTTTGAACTCAGGTCTTCCTGACTCCAAGTTAAATGCTCTGTCCACTGTTCAGCCTGAGAACTGGAAGCATCTTTAGAGTTTATCTGGTCCTTCATTCTACAATGAGGGAACAGATTCGCAGGGGTTAAAGACATAGGATCAATAATAGCTTGCATTGGTTGCTAGTCCATAACTTATATTATCTCATTTGGTCCTCATGACGACCCTGTGAAATAGATGCTATTATTATCCCACTTTATTGGGGAAACTGAGACTAGAAGAGTAGTCAAGTAACTTGCTCAGAATCACGTTGTACTAAGTATCTGAGGTAGTATCTGAACTCAGTTTCCTACTTCCAAAGTCAAAGCTCTATCCATTCTATCATTTAGGAACTGGAAAGTGTTCTTAGAGGCTTTCTAGCCCAGTCCCCTAATATTACTGATGAGGAAATTTAAAGATTTTTTTGTGATTCTTGTTCAGTCATGGCAGATTCTTCATGTCCCATTTGGAGTTTTCTTGGCAAAGATGCTGGAATGATTTGTCATTTCTTTCTCCAACTACTTTTACAGATGAGGAAACCAAGGCAAACCAGGATCTAGTGACTTGCCCAAGGTCACTCAGCTAGGAAGTGTCTGAGGTCAGATTTGTAAGATGAGTCTTCCTGATTCCAGGCCCAGTGCTTTCCACTGTATAGGATTTGAATCTTAGTTCTAGAGATTATAGACAAAAAGGTCTTATCATTGTGTCATGTGCAGCCTAAAAGTCTGCTTCAATGCTGAATTCATAGGTCTAGAGCTGGGGGGACCACAGAGGCCATCTGTCCAAACACCTTGTTTTATAGATGAGGAAACTCATGCTCAGAGACGCTGAGGGACTTGGACAATGTTAAAAAGGTAGTTAAGCTTCAGAGATGAAGTTCAAACCCAAGTCTACAGGGTCAGTGATGCCAACCTGTGCTACAGAGTTGCTGCACTATGGATCCCTGATTCATTATGCTGCTTCTTCTTAGGACTTGGACTGTTCTCATGGCCTGGGGGTGGCATGAACCTTGTAGGTGGGGGATAATTGGCCCTTATTATGGGAAACAGAGGGATGTGGGAGTGTGCAGCCAGGTCAGTTATAGCTGGTACATTTATTGACTGGGGGCTTCCTCAGTTTGCCTGCCAAGCTACCCCTGGTCTCAGTGCTATTGGAGCCCTTGGTTTTATAGTCTGGAGAAGTGTTCTAATTCCTACTTCCTCAGTCACCAGTTGTTTAGCCCTTAGCAAAATAATTGATTTGGTACATCTGTGAACTCATTTCTTCAAATGCAATAATATGTGGAAAACATTTGACAAACTTTATTATTTTTATTTTTATTTGCCTTTTGGAGGGCAGTTGGGGTTAAGTAACTTGCCCCAGGTTACATGGCTAGTTGTTTTTTTTTGTTTGTGTTAAGTGTCTGAGGCAGGAAGAACTTTAAAGCATTATGTAAAATTTCAATCATCATCATCACCATCATCACCATCATCATCATTAAGGGAAGGATTAGACTAAAAGACCCTTAAAACCCTTTCTGGCTCTTAAGTTGATGAGCCAGGCCCAGAAATGTTGGATTTAGAATCAGGAAGACCTGAGTTTGAATCCTGAATCAGATACTTAACTGGCTCTATGGGCTAGTCACTTAACGTCCCTGTATCTCAGTTTCCTCATCTGTAAAACAGGGATAATAACTGCCTTCAGGCAGTTGTGAGGGTTATATTTGATCATATATGTCATTTGTTCTTGTTCAGTTGTTTCTGACTCTTTGTGACCATATTTGGGATTTTCTTGACAAAGATACTAGGAGTGGTTTGCTATTTCCTT
Organism: Petaurus breviceps papuanus; assembly: GCF_028583685.1. Lineage (NCBI taxonomy): Eukaryota > Metazoa > Chordata > Mammalia > Diprotodontia > Petauridae > Petaurus > Petaurus breviceps. Next base: position 8,895,865 of record NW_027185889.1, on the reverse strand, counting down.
CTCCAGCTCATTTTGCAGGAAACTGCAGGCAAACAAGGTTAAGTGACTTGTGTAGGGTCACACAGCTAGTAAATGTCTGAGGCAAGATTTGAACTCAGGTCTTCCTGACTCAAGGTCCAGAACTTTATCCCCTGTGCCACCTAGTTGCTATGTCTGTCCATAGCATCTGGCAAAACTTAACAGTGCTATGAAAATGTTAGCTATTATTGCTTTTGTTGTTAATGCTAGAGCTTGGCCTAGTGGAATGAACATTGAAGTTGGAATCAGGAAGATTTAGGTTTGAAACTTGTTTCAGATACTAGTTAGGTGACCCTGGATAAGTCATTTAACCTCTGCCTGCCTCTGTTTCCTCAATTGTCAAATGGGGAAAATAGTAATACGTATGTACCTCTTATATGTACCTCTTAGGTATATTAATTATTAATATGTACCTCTTAAATAAATATTTAAAATTTATTTATTTTTAATTTAATTTAAATTTTATTTATTTATTTAAAATAAATATTAATATGTACCTTAATATGTACCTCTTAGGGCTGTTGTGAGGATCAAATGAGATATTTGTCAAGTACTTTGCAAACCTTAAAGCATTATATAGATGTTAGCTGCTATTCTCCTTGTTCTGTGATCTCCACTTTATCTTGTCTTTTTGTAGACACAAGGTTAAGAATAAATAAATAAAGAATAAATAAATAAATAAATGTGAATATTCTTTGAAAATTATAAATGTACAAATGCAAGACATTAATAATAATAATAAATCCTTGGCTTCTTACTAATAAAGGTAGAAAAAGTGGCAAGTGATTCATTGCACCCGTGTAAAATATTACTGCTTTGAAATAAAGGTAGATTTGATATAGGGGAAGAAGAGGATTTTGAGTCTTAGGTCTTGGGTTTTAGTCTTTCCGCAATTATTAGTTCTGACCTTCAACAAATCATTTAGTCACTCTGAGTATCAGTTTCCTAGTCTGTAAAATGATGAAGCTTGTTCTTTCTACTTATAGGGTCATGAGAGACTTGCATGAGATAAAATAGGTAATGTGACTTTTAATGAAAAAGTACTATATAAACATTGATGCTGTGCTCCAGGCATTGCCATCTGACCTGAGGTTGCATCCTAAAGAGAGATGGGCTTTATCTTTATCTTGCAACTTCAAGCCTAAAGACCACTGGGACCTTTATCTCTCCTGCAGAGGAACCTTTCTATTTATACTCTCTTCTAACTAGAATGTGAGCTCCTTGAGAGGAGAGGCTGTCTTGATTTTCTCAACACATGCACATAGAGGACTCAAATAAAGGAAATCCAGCTACAGAAGATAAATTAATTTATTTCCACTAAGGATGACTGTTAGACAAGTGGAGAGAGATGGATTGGTTTTCCTCTGAATTGATTAGAGTTAGTAGAATTCTTGTATGCTAAATCTAGGGACAAAACAATTTTGTATGACGTTACAGAATCTATTGTTCTGAATAAGATCAAGTCCTTGAAATAGTTTTAAATTGTGAATAGTTCAAGTTCAGATATACAGGAGGAGAGAAAGACAGGAAGGGAGGGGAGCAGGAGTGGAGAAGAGAGGAGAAAAGGGCAAGGAAGAGAAGAAAAGGAATGGAGAGAGAGGGAGAGGATTTGAAGAAGCAGCATGGTACATAGCAGGTAGAGAGCTTGTCAAGAACAGAGTTGAAGTCCTGTCTCATGTAGTAAAGTCACTTCAACTCCCAGTACCTCGGGTAACTTTCTTAGACTGGAAGTTTCAGAGTTGGTCCAGAACTGGGCAATGGTGGAAGGAGTATCTCATGAAATGAAATCATAATTCCAGTAAGAAAAAAATCGGATTGGAAAGAATTTTAGTGGTCATTAATTCCAGGCCTCAGGGAATCTCTGCCAGCATTTAACCATTGCTTGTCACATAGGAAGCACTTAATATTCTTGTATTCTGCTTCTTGATAGTATATTAATCTTATTAATATGAATACTTTCTTCAATGATACAGAAAAGTAATCATGATAACAATAAATGACATTTGTCTGACACTTTAAGGTTTGCAAAGAACTTTGCATACATTATTTCATTTTGTCCCTAGGTAAGTCTCTGTTTCTTCAACTATAAAATAGGGCTAATAACAGCACCTACCTCCCAGGGTGGTTGTGAGGATCAAATGAGAATAATTGTAAAGTTTTAGCAAAGGGCCTGACATAGAGTAAACATTATATAAAAATTAATATTATTATTATTATTGAGAAAATTGAGAACTTAAATATCTTGTCTGGTCTTGGGGTATACTGGAATGAATATGACTCTTCAAAACACCCACCCGACTTTAAAGTATAATTGGTATTATTAACATTTTCTTTACCATTTTCTTAAGTCTAGACAATCGGCAAAACAATAAACCAAGAACTGATTTGTAGCATTTGTTCCAAGGGGTAAGTACTCACATTGCAAATTTAATAACTGACTCAAGGCAGTATGAGCTGGCTTTAACACATCCCTGCCATTATCACACAGCTAGTAAGAGTCTGAACAATGATTTAAGCTCCTGTTGTCTTGACTCCAAGTCCACTACATTATATTGCAGATCCCAACCCATCCATGACCTTTTTTCCTGTATTACTCTTGCCTATGTCTTCCCATAAATCTTTCATGGCAGGAGGCAGGTGGGGAGGGAAGCCCCACCTAATATGTGAGAAACTTTATTTCTCTATATCTTTTGACATTTCATGGATGCCACTGACACATCCACATGACTCAACTGCTTTTTTTTCTTTTGGTAATGTATTTCTCATATGACAACCTCCAAGCCACTTCTGTATAGTTACTTGTCATTAATATGCTACTGTCTACCAATACCCTCCATGAACATCTTTCTAATCCTTTGCTTGACCCTCAACTATAATTCTTCTGATATTGGTATTTCATCACTTTTAACCATATAGAAATAATGGAAGTACATTGATTATCTTATTATTATGGTGGACCTATTTAAGAGACCGTTGTTCCATATATATAGATATAGAAGGCATTTTAGAGGTCAGCTAGTCCAACACTCTCATTTTAGAGGTGAGAGCCTGAGATTCAGAAAGATTAAATGACTTGCCTGAGGTCACATAAGCTAGGATTTGAACTCAGGTCTTCTGAGTCAGAGTCAGTAGTCATTTAACTGTACTACGCTACCTCTCTGAGCCCAAGTTATACTTAAATATGAATCACTTCTATACATATAACACATGGTCAACAAACCTCTGCTTGAAGATCTCCAGAAAGGGAGAAGTCACCACCTCCCAAGGTTTAATTTTAATTTTTAAAGAAATGATTTTTTACATGGCACTGATTACCAAGATGTGGTCACTTAGGGTTTCCAGCAGTTCTTGTTGTCTTCTGATAGATGACATCAGTACTAGAGCTTTTATGTTTGGTCAGTACTTCTTTTACTTCTCTTAAAACCCTTGATAAACGACACCACATAAGGCCCAAATGCATTGGGGATTTGTTGCCCAGCTCCAAAAAAGGCATTTTGGAATGACCCCTGTATGATCATCTTACCTATTTTGGAATTTGGAAATACAGTGCTTTTGAATACTAGCCTCAGGTGTTGGTTTCTGCCTAAGTAATAAAGATGATGAGAAAAGGAGGAAAAAAAAAGCCAGCCAAGCAGCAGATTTCTGAAGAATGGCTTAAAAGCCAGCTTCAAGCAACATCACTTAACTTAGCATCAGTGCGTTTCCATGGTCACAGGGAGACAGGTAACTGGCTCTGTATGGTCCATTTCCATGCCTCCAGTGTTTCTCCTGACACAATGGCTTTTGCTTCTTAGGCCGGTGACTCTGCACTCTCTGCAGAAATCAATTCTCTATCTTTCTGAATCATTCTTGGCCCCGAGCTGTAGATGCTCTCATGGAGAGGGATAAATGTACACCTTGTTCAATAGAGAGGTATACTCTGGGAATTCACTGGCAAGATTTCATGAGCTTATTCATGAGAAACTTCTGTGTGACTTATAACTTTAAAATATCCAAAGAAAGGAAGTTGAATTTTATGTCATTGTGCTAGGGATTCAAAGAAAGGCAAAAAGCAGTCCCTGCTCTCAAGGAGCTCGCAGTCTATGGAGATATGTACAAATTGGATATATACAGGGTTAATTGATGATCATCTTAGTGGGAAAGGCATGAAGATTAAGGAAGACTGAGGAAAACTTTGTATAGAAGTCAGGCTTTAGCAGAGACTAGAAGGAAGCTGGTAAAGCTAGGTGACAGAAATGAGGAGGGGAAGAGCATTTCAGGGATGGGAGTCAGCCAGTGGCAATACTTGGAGTTAAAAGATGGAACAACAAGGAAGCCAGTGTTACTGGTTCTTATGGGGGCTTATAAGGTATAAGAAGACCAGGAGGTGATAGTGGTAGGGTAGGACCTCTAATGAGGGCTTTAAAAGCCAAACGGATGATTTGACATTTAATCCTAGGTAATAAATAGCTAATGCAACACAACCAAACTCATGGTTTTCACAAAATCCTAGATTTAGAATTGAAGGGGATCGCAGGGGCCACCTAGTACAAACCCCTCATTTTGCAGATGAGTAAATGGAGTCCCAGAGCGATTACATTATTTGTCAGTGGTAATCCAAGTATTAAGAAAATCAGGATTAGAATCCCAGGCCTCTGATTCCAAAGTCAGCCTTCTTTCCCTTGTCATCATGCTAGTCCATAGACCTATGACAGGGGTCCTTTACCATTTTTGTTTCATGGACTCCTTTGCCAATTTAGTGAAGCCTGTTTATCTCAGAATAGTGCTTTTAAATATTTGAAGGACATGCTAAATTTCAATTACAGGCTAGTGCAAATAATGATGTAAATTGGTTTTTCTTCCTCATCCAGATTCATGGAATTCTTGAAATCTATCTGTGGAGCCCCTTGGGGGAACTGAGCCATTATAGTATGGTACAGTGGAAAGAATGTTAAATTTTGAGTCAAAGGACCTAAGTTTGAAGGCCTATTTTGCCTTGGGGAAATTATTTAACTTCCCTTGGCCTCAATTTCCCATCTATAAAATGATGGAATCAAATGAGAAGACCTCTGTATTCTTCCCAGTTCTAGATTTATGATCCTATGATGGATGAAATCCCATATTTATGTTTTAGGCCTATGTTGGGGACCTTTAAGGTTATAAGGCTCTTTATAGCTATTATTTTATTTGAACCTAACACACACACACACAACATGGGAGGTAAGTGATGTGAGTATTAGGTCTACTTTCAAGATGAGAACCTGAGGATTAGCAAAATTAAGTGACTTGCTCTAAGTCATGTGGCTAGCAAGCAGCAAAGTCAATCCTTGAACATGTATACAAAGGCACTTTCAGAGGGGCAGCAGGAAGAACTGGATTTGAGTAGTCTGTCCCACTACCTTCAGCCAGGAACATGCAAAACACCTTGGGTAGGCCTTGTTATTGTTCAGTCATCTTCAGTTGGATCTAACTCTTTATGACTGGTAAAGCTGGTAAAGCTAGGTGACAGAAATGAGGAGGGGGAGAGCATTTCAGGCTTCAGTTTTCTTGGCAAAGATACTCGAGTGGTTTGTCATTTCTTTCTCCAGCTCATTTTGCATATGAGGAAATTGAGGCAAACAGTTAGATGACTTGCCTAGCTAGTAAGTGTATGAGTACAGATTTAAACTCAGGAGGGTTCTTCCTGACTCCAGGCCTGGTGCTCAGTGGTGGCACTGTGGTGCCACCTTGTTTCCCATTGGGTACGTGGAAAATGCCTATTTTTAGAGCCTTCCCAAGAATGTGATTTTTGAGGAATCGTGTGTGTGTGTGTGTGTGTGTGTGTGTGTGTGTGTGTGTATGTGTGGGTAGCGGAAAGAGCCTCCTGGGGAGAAATCTGTAGAGAGAGAGAGAGAGAGAGAGAGAGAGAGAGAGAGAGAGAGAGAGAGAGAGAGATACTTTTCCATGTTGTGCCAGGCACTGTCTGAAAAGTTTTCTCTAAGTCTAGTGCAAGTTCCTCCCACTGCAGTTAAATCTCATTTATTGTTGCCCTTTTGGTGGCTGTGGACAACAGATATTCAATCAGCCTTAGTAATAACAACCTGTCAGTTGCTTAAAATGCATTCATAAATTGCCTTCAGGCTCCTTTTTCAGTTTCCATCATAGATTTTCTAGGCCTTTCATCACCTCTGTGGGACATTTCTCAATTCTCTTAGGGTACTTATCAATTCCAAAACAAACATCAATTTTCCCAGGCTTGTTACTAGTTGGCTAAGATATGTCAAAGTTTTAAAAGTAATCTCAGGAGACCCTCTAGAAACATGAAATCATACCCCTTCCAATAAACACAAGGGTTGAAATTCTTCAAGGCTACTTCGGGAAGCTGCTGACCCTTGTGGGTTCCATTTCAATTACTCTATTTTCCTTGTCATTCTTGAGATGTCCAGGAACTCTCTCCTTGACAAAGAGCCATGAACAAGGATGACCCTTTCAGTGGGTTCAGGAGAGCCAAGGAGTTTCTGGGAATTTATGGAAAATGGGAATGGGGATCAGAGTGAAGGTTGGGGGCCCAAGAGGATATGGTGTACATGTTATTATTATTAAATTTTATCAGTCATGCCCAGGTCTTTTGGGATTTTCTTGGCAAGGCTACTGGAGTGGTTTGATATTTCCTCCTCCATATCATTTGGCAGATTGGGAAACTGAGGATAACAAGGTTAAGTGACTTGCCCAGGGTCACACAGCTAGTCAGTGTCTGAGTCAGATTTAAATTCAGGAAGATGAATCTTCCTGACTCCAGTCCTGGCACTCTGTTCACTGAGCCTCCTAGCTGCCCTATGGTGGACATACTCATTTTTACAAAGCTTCTTCTCCATTTTAGTTTGAGGCTCAAGAGAAAACAACTGTAAGAATTCCAGAGCAAGGAATGAAGCTGTTGACTTGATTCTCTCAGAGCCAAATAGGGATGTTGACTCAGGAATGAGTGCTATTTGGCCATAGATGTCCACTAAAGAGGTAGGGAGAGACTCATACATTAGGGTAAATGATTAGACTATCCAGGCTATAGGAAATTAAAAACAGCAACAACTATATTTAGTAATCCATGAGGGGAAAGGAACACTATCTGTAATTTAATTAGAAAAGGAAATCTCAGGTGAGGAACCTTCCTCTACAAATGCAAGAGGACACCTTTTTTACAACTAAACTTGGAGAGTTTTCTAGAACCCTGAGAGATTAAGTGCTTTGCCCTGGCTCACTCAGCCTGTGTATACCAGAAGGAAGTCAACCTGGTTCATAAGTTAACTTTCTATCCGCTTTGCCACATTTATCTATTTTAAATTTGTATTGTATTTTTTTTCCCAGAAAAACTTTAATATAATGTACACTCCAGATTAAAAAAAAAGTTTCATTTTCAGTATGCTTATTTCACAATTTCAGAATTGGAAGGGACCTCATCTGGTCCAGCCTCTTTTTGAATAAGAATCTTCTCTATAATATAGTCAATAAGGGTGTTATTGAATCTCAGACAGAGAATCCATAAGATCTCAAGGTAAGACCTAAGATCTCAAATGAAGGGGAGTAAAGGGCACCTGCATCTTCCCAAGGTAGCAAATTCTTCTTTTGGATAGCTCCAATTATTATATCAAGACCAACTCTACCTTTTTAAAATTTTGACCCACAACTTCATTGTCTGACATCTGGAGCCAAGTGGAGCAAATCTAATCTCCCTCCCATGTGACAGCTTTTCAAGTAATTGAAGACAGCTATCACGGAGAGCCTGAATTTTCTCTTCAGTCAAAACATCCTCAGTTTCTTTGAATGATCCTCATATGGTAAACAATGGAGACCCCTTACTATCTTTGTTGTCTTTCCCTGGACATTTGCCAGCTTTCTTGAATTAAAAAAAAATGGAGCATCCAGAATAGAATGCACTACTCTGGTAGTATTCTGAGTAGGGCAGAATACAGTAGGACTTTTTTTTAGACTAGATTTTTTTTTATTTCATTGACACAGAAAACTCTCCCCCTTTGCCCTGGGGATCAGCACCTGTCTGGAAACTTACAGAATTCTTAGAGAATTACCTGGTGGCATGGTGAATTCAGAGTTTACCCAGGGTCACAAAACCAGTAAGTGTCAGCTAAACCCAAGTCTTTGTCACTGAGGCCAACCATGGTGTAGGCAGACTGTCACCTTCTTATTTCAGCACAGTCATCTTTTTTAAGACCAGTCTTTATTGGCTTAGTGTCTAAGGTACTGTACTTGTTGTCAGGAAGACCTGAGTTCAAATCCTATCTCAGACATAATAGATGTGTAAACCTAGGCAAGTCACTTAACCTTTTATTTTTTTCTCTCTTAGTCTCAGTTTTCTTATCCATAAAACACAGGGTTGTTATGAGGATCAAATGAGATGTAAAATATTTTGCAAACCTTAAAAATTATATAAATGCTAATTATTATTATTAGTAGTAAAAGCAGTGGTACTGGTAGTGGTAGTAGTAGTAGTAGTGGGGGTGGTGATGGTTGTGATAGAGGTGGAGGTAGTAGTAGTTGTAGTTCATTGTTTCTGAAGAGGGCCAGTGACACCATGGGATGATGTCTTGACTCCTGAGTAAATTGGATTTAAGTGAGGCAGAGTTGCACAGAGTTGTCAGCCTTACTTTCTCTTCCGGAGTCATCGAAGTCCAGTGGCAAGACAAAAGTCAGGATCACTGGCAATGACCTGGAATTCAGTGGATGATCTTGGTGTTTTCAATGTCTGATTAAGCTCTAACACTCGACAGCACCTGCTTAAGCTGCCTTCGTGGCCACTGGAACAAAAATTGTTTTCACCTGCCTGTTCTGCTGGGGTAGGCTTCCATATGCTCGGGTAGACACCCCTCCCCCACTCACCAACTGGATTTGAGGTCTGTCAGTAACCCTCAAAAATGGTATAACCCAGATGGTTTACCAGGGTGTGACTGCTGTGCATGCTGTAGCTTCTTGAGGCCGCAAGTAAGAGTTGAGTGTCAGGTAGATACAAATGTGGATGAGCAGCCATGAAAAGGACTTAGTGAGCCTTCACACCAGAGGTGTGCTAGTCCTCCCTGAACACCCTGGTGGTAGTAGTAGTAGTGATAATGGTAGTGGTAGTAGTGCTAGTTAGTAGTAGTGGTGGTAGTAGTGATAGTGGGAGTAGTAGTGGTATGGTGGTAGTAGTAGTAGTAGTAGTAGTAGTAGTAGTAGTAGTAGTAGTAGT
>NW_027185889.1:8833068-8886644 GCF_028583685.1 Petaurus breviceps papuanus | reverse complement strand
GTAGTAGTAGTAGTAGTAGTAGTAGTAGTAGTAGTAGTAGTAGTAGTATTACTAGTAGCCGTACTGTCAGGCCAGTTGGCAAACCAATCAACTCGAAGTGCTGTGAAAATCCCATCATTCTGGTACCAATAGCCATGGCAGTATAGGCAAGGGTGTATATAGATTAATGCTGAAGTCTAGGTCAATATTTATCTGGTGAGGATGACAATCTGGGGAAATAAGTGATTGACTTATCAACTAGCATTTGTTAAGTACCTGCTATGTGCTAGGTGCTAGAGATACAGAGACAAAGACAAAGACAAACCATTCCAAGCTCTTAAATGGCTCATGTTCTATCTTACTTTTAGGATGCCAGGGTGAGGCTGGAGTAGGATATAGGCATAGTGGGTGGTTGTAAGGGAAAGCCTTTGTGAAAAGAAAAGACAGGCTGCTTCTTGAAAGATGGTTGGTCCCTGCGTCTGTCATTGTTTTGACATTTTAGTTAATATTTCAGCATAAACCCCTAATGATGGGATTAAACAAGATGACCTATCTGGTCCCTTCAAGCACTAACTCTATAATCCTATGGTCTAGGAAGTTCTGTATCTGGCACTTAGTTTCTTTATGAGTAAAATGAGGTCTTGGGAGTGTGGGGGAATGGTGGTCAGGGAGGCAGTGTGGTATGAAGGGAAAAGCACTGAATTTGGAACCAGAGGTGCTGGGTTTAAATCTTAGCTGTTACTTGTGAGCTGTGTGACCTTGGGCAAGTCATGTAACCTCTGGATCTTAGTTTCCTCATCTATAAAATGAGAGGGTTAGACTAGATGTCCCTTCTAGCTTTAAATTTAGGACCAGCTAACAGCCAAGGTCCCTCTAAGCTTTCAACTTATGTTAGTCTTTCCTTGGGATTATTTTCCAAGGAAGCTTTCAGTCTCCTTCAAAGGAAAAAAAAGAACCATCCCAAAGGGATGAGGTCTTGTGATTGTAAGCAGATTAATGATGTAGAAGCAGATGACAGATTGGCCAAAATCAGCAACTGGTGTTCCTTTGCCTACTGGGTTTTCTTCATCCCAAACTCAGCGGTGTTTTTCTGACCCTGTATCCTGGACTGATAAATGATCCCTCACAGAACTGGGGTTGCCTGCACAGGGAAATATAGTTCAATGCCTCAGTCCCGTTGTTGGTTGGCCTTGACTCAGAGGCCGGCATTCCTGCCATTGTTCCCTCTGCTAATTTCTGCCAGTGCCAAATGACAGTAGTTGTTTCTGAGCAGTAATGAGAGGTGTGGACTTGGCAAACAGTGGGTGTCTGCAGTGCCTCTGCAAAACATATGAGCAGCAGGGGCATCCCAGGACACACATGCACCTTCAGTTCCTTGTTTGGGGATTTTCCTCAAAGCATTGGATGAAAAATAAGGAAAATGGCTCACATTTTTGAATCTTACCGGAGACACTTTCTAGCTGCACTGTCTTGGGTAAGTCACTTAACTGCTTAGTGCCACAGTTTCTACATTTGTAAAATAAAAAGGGTTGGACTCAATGGCCTTCCAACTCTAAATCTATGGTCCTCTGACCACTTTACAGATGAGGAAATCAAGGCTGTTGATGATGGTAGAAGAGATACTGTCAAGTTCATGATTTCTCTGATTTTTATAGGAATTGAAAGGTTATGCCCTAGACTAGAGGCATCAGGAGAAAAGGAAAGACTTATTCTACACATAGCTAGTTAGCAAGAGAGCTGCAATTTGAGCCCAGGTTTTCTGAGGCCAAGGCAAGGGCTTTTTCCATCATGCTGCCTTGTTTTCATTGTTTGGAAGTCATAGATTAGTAAAGGATATGTGGTGCACAGTGGTTCTCACATAGAGTGAATATTTGCTTTGACAATGTGGCCCAGTAGAAGGTATACTGGCTTTGGACCCAGACAAGCTGGGTTCAAATCCTAGCACTGCTCCTTATTATTTGTGTAACTTTGGGCAAACCACTTAATTTCTTTCTGCCTCAATTTCTTATCTGTAAAATGAGGTGGTGGTGGGGGTGGTAGAAACATTAGATGTCTGCTAAGATCCTTTCCAACTCTAAACCTATGAAATATATTAACCTCATGGAAATTGGCTGTTATTGACATATAATTAATTTTTTAAAAAATGTATGGGAATTTCTCCTACTATTTAGTATAGTCACTCTAGATGAAGACTTCCCTTTGGGAAATTGAATTCCAATATGAAAAACTAATATCTGATCACTGAGAGTTGGAAGGAACCTCAGAGACTTTTTAGTTTTTTTTTTTTTTTGACAACATACTTGACAAATGGTCATTCAGGCTCCATTGTAAGACCTCTAATTGGAGAACCCACTATCTACTGAAGCAGTCATTTCACTTCTGGATGACTTTCATTGTTGGACAGTTAATACTTATATCAAGCGTAAATATGCTTTTCTGCAATTCTTATCCAATTGTTCCTAATTCTATTCTCTGGGGTGGAGGAAATCTGATTTTTCTTCCATACCATAGTTCTTTAGATACTTGAAGACCACTATCAAGTCTTCCCCACTTCCATTCTTTCCCTTTCTCTTCTGCTAAGAATTAAAATTATCCTCTCCAAACTTCAACTGACACTTTATATGATATTTAGTTCTCTTGCTGTACTTGTAGCTTTCTTTTGGGTGACCTCTATCATGTCACTTTTTTTTTGGTAAAATGTAGGGCCCAGGTGTACTCTAACCAGGGCAGAATAGAGCCAAACTACTGCCTTCCCCCTTTTGGTGATTTTTACCTCTTTTAATTTCACATAGGATTTATAGTATAGATTTTTTGGGGGTACTGTAATGCATTGTTGACTTATGTATATCATGAGGTCTTCAAGGCATAAGTGCTTAAATGCTAAATCATGGCAGCAATATTCTCTTACAAAAATATATGATCAACTTTTCTATCACTTGTGTAGTCAGGTCTGAGTAGTCTAGTGTTATCAATAAAAGTTTTCTGAATGAATTTTAAAAGGTTTTTTTTTTTATTTTCAGGACACATTCTCTCCCTCCGCCTTTCCCCTACCCATTGAGAAGGCAAGAAATACAATACCCATTATACATGTGCACCCATACAAAACACATTTCCATATTAGCCATGTTCTGGGCGGGGGGAAAGCAAGAAAAATAGGGAAAGTAAAAGATTATACTTCAATCTGCTCTCTGAGTCCATTAGTTTTCTCTCTGGAGGTGGATAGAATTTTTCATTCTGAGTCCTTTGAAATTGTTGTGGATTATTGCATTTATCAGAGTAGCTAAGTCTTTCATGGTTACTTATTGTTGCAATATTGCTGTTACTATGTATACTGTTCTGGTTCTGATCATTTCACTTTGTATCGGTTCATATAAGTCTTTTCAGGTTTTACTGAAACCATTCATTTTTTATGGAACAGTAGTTTTCCATCACTTTCATATACTATAATTTGTTCAGTCTTCCCCCAGTTGATGATCATCCCTTCAACCTCTAATTCTTCGCCACCACAGAGAGGGCTCCTATAAATACTTTTGTTCATATAGGTCCTTTTCCCTTTTCTTTGATCTCTTTTGTATACAGACCTAGTAGTGGTATTGCTGGGTCAAAAGATAATTCACAACTCTGCCAGAAGTTTATTAGTGTACCTATTCTCCCTCATGCCTTCCAGCATTTGTCATTTCTGATAGGTATAAGGTGGTATCTCAAAGTTGCTTCAATTTGCATTTCTCTAATTAATAGTTATTTAGAGTATTTTTTCATATGACTATAGTTTTGATATTTTTCCTTTTGAAAACTGCCTATTCATATCCTTTGACCATTTATCAATTGGGAAATGACTCTTATTTTTACAAATTTGACTCAGTTATACATATATATATATATATGTGTATGTAAATAAAAACATACATATATGTTTGAGAAATGAGATCTTTATCAGAGAAACTTGCTGTAAAATTTTTATATTACTTTATTGTTTTAGCAAAATGTAGTTTCCTTGGTTATCTCTTTCAATTAGGTCTGTTTTTGCTTTTGCTTTATCTGAGATCATGATTGCCACCCCTGCCTTTTTTATTTCAGCTGAAGCATAATGGGTTGTGTTCCTTTAACTTTAACTCTGTGTGTATCTTTGTGTTTCAAATATGTCTCTTGTATACAACATATTGCTGGATTCTGGTTTCTAATACACTCTGCTATATGCTTCTCTTTTATGGGTGAGCTCAGCCCATTTACATTCACAGTGATGATTTTTAATGCTGTACTTCTCTCTATCCTATTTTTTATTTTTCCTTTACTATTTTATACTGTCCCTGCTCAAAAGTCTGTTTTGCTTCTGACCATTGCCTCCCTTAATTTGCCTTCCCTATTATCATCTGTCCCCTCCATACCCCATATCACTTATCCCCTTCCCCTTCTATTTCCCTATTGGGTAAGATAGATTTCTATACCCAACTGTGTGTGTGTGTGTGTGTGTGTGTATACAAATGTATATTCTTCCTTATTTGAAACAATTCCAATGAGAATGAGGCTCAAGAATTGTCTACTACCCCACCCCCATTTCACTTCCACTATAAAAACTCTTCCTTTCGTGACTCTTTTATGTTCTCTATGCAGCTGCCAAAATGATATGCCTAAATAGCACAGCTCTGATCATGGCATACTCCTTCAGCTAGGTGATATCCTTGTGGATAAAGCACTGGACTTGACATTAGGAAGACCTGAGTTCAAAATGAAGAATGAACAACAACTACTTCTCAAACTTTCTCGGATTCTGTTTCTTCATTTATAAAATGATTGGATTAAATGGTCACCGAGGTACCTTCCCGTTCTAAAGCAATGATCCTAGTATCTTTCCATGTTCCTTTTGCCCACTCACTCCGCTCTTGGCAAGCTAACAATCTACCAACTAGGCAGGCTACATACAAACAAGGTTTCTTATTCTGACTACACTTGAGAGAATTTCAGAAATGCCCTAAGGAATAGGAAATGCTTTCCTCACAGGCTTACATGGAAGGCTCTTATCCCCTCTTCCCTCTCAGCTGCTTGCTTTATAAATACTTCCTTCCTTCAAGGAGAATCCTGGCAGGGTGAACTTCTAAAGGTTCACAAGGTTACTTCACACCCCAAATCTCAGATGTCCTTCTGATACTCTTAGACCAACAGGCCTAGCCAATAGGAATAACTTGGCAGGTTAAAGTTTCTTCCCATTTCAGTTTGGCCTAGGGAATTCCTTTTGGCATAATAGATGAACCTTCCTCTTTTGGGCTGTGTTTAGTTACAGAGAAAGCAGAGAACAGAGAAAATGGTGGGGAGGAAGGGAGGATCGTTAGAAAAAACTCATTAGAATGGCTTGATGTGGGTTTTAAAAGCAGAGGTTTGACTAAAGATGTATTGAATTTAGCAATCTCTAGTTTTGGATGTGCAGTGACAGGGGGACTTTGTTTCATGTGTTATGCCAAGCTTGGGGATATTGGTTCTGTGCCAAGAAAAAATATTTTAATATTTCCTGCCTATAAAATACTCCTGTTATATCACTTCAAATGTGCTAAATTTAAGTGGAGGTGTGAAATGTTTCTGAGTCATCAATGAATGTTCCTTAGTTTCTTTGGGAGAGGAGCAGGAACTTTGGCTTATAAATTTTTAGAGTTTTAAAGAAGGCATCTAGTCTGATCCTTTTTTTTTACAGGTGAGGAAATTGAGAGCCATGGAAGATTAAGGAATTTACCCAAAGTTGTGCACATAATAAATAGAAGAGCTGTAATTTGAACTCAGGTCTTGTGACTCCAAACTTGGAACTCTTTCCATGTACCACTGACTTGTCCTTTTGAAGATATAATTTGGGCTCAAACAGCTCCTTTCCTGAACTGTTATTCTTAATCCATATTGTTGATTGATCAAGGTTGGTGGGAAAAAAGATAATGAAACAAACATTAGATAAATAGAATTAATGCTTTTGGCATGAGGTAGAAAACAGAGAAAGTGGTCTTTTCTTGGGGAAAAATTCTGAGCAAGGAAGAAAAGAGAAAGCAGGTTAGATGTTATAGTGACATTAAAAAAAGAGAGAACAATGGATAGATTGCTGGAAGATTTGGGTTAAAATCCCACTTCTGACAGTTACTGTCTGCATGACCAAAAGCAAATAACTTAATTTCTCTGAGTCTCAGGTTACCTGTCTATAAAACACAGATAAAAATACTTGCAGTACCCAGGCCCTCCAGGGTTGCTATGATGTTCAAAAGAGATATGTCAAATGCTATGTAAATTTCAGTTATCATAAGGTCATAAATTTGGAGTTGGAAAGGACTTTAGGGGCCATCTAGTCCAATGTCTTCATTTTATGGATGAGGAAACTGAAGTTCAGATTGGTTAAGTAATTTGCCATAGTCAGAGGCTGGATTTGAGCCTAGGCCTTTCTGACCAGCGCATTAACCACTATACCAAACTGCCTTTAGATGATGGTGGTGATGATGATGACAATGACGACATTTTCCTTCTTACCTTTTTTTTTTTTTTGATGGAGATAAAATAGAAATGATCCTGAGATTTTACTTTCTTTCTCTGTTTTATATTTAATATTTCTGTGGACTATCATGCACAAAGGGATAAAGTAATGACTTTTTATAGTTGAATAACAGCATTAGGATGTAAGCCCATTATCTGTAAACCCATTGAAAAGATCCTTGGTACAAATACTGTAGGAGACAGGACAACAAGGACTCAGTCATTGGCTAGCTAAGATGTTGACACATGGCTGGCTGAGTTAATGTGGATGTTGCCCAAAGAGGGTCTTTTAATTCCAGTTTTGGACTGTAACTATTTTGTAGGATTCATGATCATTATTGTAATCTCATTCTTCTAGTTTTTTAAAAAATGGGATTCCAGTAGAAATGATTCTGGGACTAGTAAAAACTAATTGCTTTTGTAATTGAATAAAATTATTTGAATGTAAGCTCATCTGCTGCAGGCTTACTGAAGGCATCTTGGCTGCAACTCCAGTGGCAGAGAGGATGACAAGAATAATATATATATATCTCATTGTGTTCCCACATGATTTTGCTCTACTTGGCCACTTTTGTACACTATAAAAGCTTTTCGTTCCATGTTGCTTGGAAGTTATGAATATTTGGGATGATGATACATATGAAGAACATTGTTCCTAAGTTTTTAGGAATCAATATTATGTCTCAGTGATTGGTAGCAATGGCTCTATCTGTAATAATGTTGTAGTTCTAATACACTTTATTGGTCGAATCCTCCGGTAGTTTTTGAGATAAGCATTTACAAATGCGTATGAGGATTTCTTATCTGTCAGTCTAGGAAACACAGTGATACATAATTCTGGCTACCAGATCATGTCTTTCTAGGTATTCAGTAGGTACTAAATTTTTGTATCCTGCAGTTATGTATTATAGTATCTCTACCATTTCTTTACATAGTCTACTTTCATCTCTTAAATCCAGGATTCTTAAGTATAATCCTTTGCAGTTTCGGGGTGGGGGGGAGATGGGGGTGATGACCTGGTACTGAATTGCCATTATTAATCCCTCCTCCATTTTCCTCAAACAAATCATGATGGCCATTTGAACAGTGCTTCTTTGTCAACATATTGTGGGCTGAATTTATGTGGATGTTGCCTAAGGAGGGACTTTTAATTCCACTCTTAGATTTTGGTCATTTCATAGGTTTCATCAACAGGAAAAAACAATTTCATTTAGAGTCAATAAATCTGGTGGCATACATTTTGTTACCAACTTGGTAAAGTGGTGTATGTTTTTCCCGAAAAAGTGTTTGTGTGAGTTTTTAGCCAGTTTACCAAATGCACCAAGAATTAATGCCTATCAATCCTCTGTCTACTTTGTCAATGAAGAAACGCTATTCTTTCTAAAGCAGATTTAGAGTAATGAACCTCTGTTTGATCAGTATTTGTATAGGTTTCTGCTACGATATTTTCCCAATATATTACAGTCTATTTTTCAGTTCTGAAAGTGTTCTTTGACTTGTATTGCCTAGGTGGTGATTGCTTTAAGCCTGTTCTTCCCACTCAGCTTGGATTTCAGGAGGCCTGAAAGTCTATTATGTGTTTCGCCACAGCTTTCTCCCTGGTTCTTCATCCATTGCTTTGATCTGATCTTCAATATTCAAGATGAAGTCTTTCGTAAAGCTCTCATTCCACAATTTTTATATTTATCTAGTCCATTGTCATTGGAAAAAGATTCCATGGAATGAAGGAACTAGCTATATAACTTATAACTAGCTATATAATTATGTAACTAGCTTTATAATGTAATGTCATCCATATACATCAAGGGATTAATAAGATGCTTTGGTTTGACTTGCTCTCTGACTTAGAAGACATACTTAGTTCTGTTTAGGAGAGATGATAATGAATTTAAGTCTAACCCAGAAACAATGGATTTAAGCTATTTCCCTGAAAAATAGATTTTATATCTGTCATTCCTGACATATTATGTGGTGACATTTTGAGTAAAGAACAGTTTTCCCTGAATAATCAGATATGTAGACATTCACTAGTTGTATGACTCTGGGAAAGTTGTTCAGAGTCTCAGTTTCCTCACCTGTAAAATGTGTACATACGTCATGTTGCTGTATACATGCATGTGCATACTTATATGGGACACAGGATGGGGAAAGAGCATGAACTGTGCAATGAGACCACTCAGGGTCAGCTCTCACTCCTTCTGTGTGATTTAGCATCTTATTTCTATTTGAGTTTGGTACTGCTGGTCTTACAAGTCAAGAGACTGATCACCTTTGTAGATTATCATTCAGTAGCTCAAAGTATATTGACTTCGGATGTCCTTATTAAACCTCTTATTGGCAAGAAATAGGCACAGTCCTTGCCTGGGTTTTTAGGTAGGAGAGCCTCAGTTATTTCATAAGGGTTACTTTTTCAAGGGTAAAAAAAAAAAAGAATGTTGGATTTGAGGTTGGAAATCCTGAGTTCACACCAGGACTCTTCCATTGAATACTTGTGTGAACTTGGATAAATTGCTTCAACTCTGAGCCTCAGTTTTCTCCTCTGTAAGATAAGGACACCGAGGTGGCACAGTGGATAGAGTACCAGGCCTGAATTCAGAAAAACCTGAGTTCAAATTCAGCCTCAGATAGTTATTAGCTGTGTGACCCTGGGCAAGTCACTTAACCCTGTTTGTCTCAGTTTCCTTATCTGTAAAACCAGCTGGAGAGAGAAATAGCGAACGATTCCAGTATCTTTTTCAAGAAAATCCCAGGGGCGGCTAGGTGGCACAGTGAATAGAGCACTGGCCCTGGAGTCAGGAGGACCTGAGTTCAAATCCGGCCTCAGACACTTAACACAAAAAAAGACTAGCCATGTGACCTTAGGCAAGTCACTTAACCCCAACTGCCCTCCAAAAAGCAAAAAAAAAAAAAAAATCCCAAATGGGGTCATGAAGAGTCAGACACAACTGAACAAGAAGAAAAGGGGAGGAGGCCAAAGTAGCTGGCCTCTGAGGTCGTTCCTACCTCTAAGTCTGTGGTCCTGTGATCAGTTCTAACCAAAATGATCATGTTTCCATTTCCCTTTCCTTGTCATTCTCTCTTGGGCCTGACACTGGATTAGCTCACAGAGAATTAATTGTGTCTGAGTTTGAACATGTGTTTTTCCCTAAAGAGAAGGAAAAGGGGAAAAAAAAACCCAAGTGAGTATTCATTACATGTAATTGAAAGCTAATCATCCCTTCATCGATAACTATTTCCAGCAAAACCCTGGCAAAATGCTTAGAATTGTCCACAGACTTAGCCAGTTGAGAATATAATATTGAAAAAATATTTACTAGGCTTAATTTATTTTGCTATATCTTGTTTGAAAAATTACCCCAGTGAGCAGTTTCTAATCTGGGGTGGATTTTTCTGAGTCATATGTGCCCTGTTGTATCTTTAAAGAAAGTTATAAAACAGAAAGGGATAAGTATTTATATAATACCTGTTATCTGCTAGACAGTGTGCTGTCATTATTCACATTTTACAATTAAGGAATCTGAGGCAAGCAAAGGTTCAGTGACTTGTCCTGGATCTCACAGCTAATAACTGTCTGAGGCTGCATTTGAACTCAGGTCTTCCTGACTCCATCCACTGTGCCATCCAGCTGCCTCTATGATATTTGTGCCCTTGGGTAAGTGAAGCAGGCACTGACATGTGGTCTCTTAAGGATAACTTTTCCTATCCTATTTAAAATTAGTCCTAACCATCTCCTCAAATTATCTTGTTATATACTCTTTGATTACTTACTATATCTTCCTTTCCTTTCTCCTCAGTAGAATGTCAGTTCCTTGAAGATAGGGATTATTTTTTAATCAATCAAACAATCAATCAACATTTATTAAGTGCCTACTATGAACCAGGCAATTGAATCCCAGCACCCAGCACAGTAGTTTCCCCTCCTCCCTCCCCACACCTTCCCCCCCTCCCCCAATACAGTGGTAGGAGGTGAGAGGTCCCTATTTATGACTTTTTTTTTTGATGGAAAGAATTTCCTCTAACCTGATAAACTACTCCAAAACTTACAGTCAGAGAATCAGTTGCTTGGAGCTCAAAGTTTACCCAGGATCACAGTGCCATTATATGTCAGGGGCAGCTAAGTGGTTAGTGGAAGAATGCTGGACTGTGAAGATCTGAGCTCTAAATTGACCTCAGATCCTCACTACCCATGTGACCCTGGGCAAATTAATTAATTTCTCTCAGTCTCAGTTTCCTCATCTGTAAAACTGAGATAATAATAGTACCTTCTTCCCAGAGTTGTGAGGATAAAATGAATATTTATAAAGTACTTCATAAACCTTAAAACACATCATCATCATCATCATCATCATCGTCATCATCATCATCATCATCGTCATCATCATCGTCATTGTCATCGTCATCGTCATCGTCTTCCAGACCCCAAGGTCAGCTATCATTATCATTCACAATATTAGTAATGATACAATATTATCACACGGCCACTGCCTTTTCCATGTACCTGTCATAACAGTTACAGATACTATCTTCTTCCTTAGTAGTTATTCAAAGCCAAGTCTGGTGATTAAAATTTTGTAGGTATCCAATAGGTAGGGTGCTTTCTGTCTAGCTGCTTTTCTTTTCCACTTCTTTCTTGCTCTCCCTTCCCTTCATGATTTTCATCTGAGACCTCATGAAATTGTTCTAGAACTTAAATTAAAAAGTAATTTAATATATTCAGTGATCATCTGTGATTCCTGAGAATCACCAAATTCTCTTTGTGATCCTTGTGGTGGTGGGCTTTGGTTTCCTGTTCCCTTTTAGATTTGTACCTCTAGACCTTGGGTGATTGGACCCTTTGAAGTAGATGTACCAGAGAACAGGGATGAGAGTATAGAAGGGTGGGCAGGCATAGTTGATCTTTGCTCTACATTTTTGGAAGAAGTGGCCATATTTGTTAGATCATATCCATCAAAGTACTGATATCAACTCTCTTGTGCTTTAGGTAGCTTTGTCTCTGGTGTAGATTAGATATTAGCTCCTAGATGTGATAGGTGATTTCTAAGGTCCTTCTCACTCTAAGATCCTATGATCTTGTGGTCATTGGTATACTTCCCCAGGAGCACTGACATGTTTATAAATATCGCAAAGAAAGGACTCTCCAATCATTATGATGATATTGGGCAGATGACCCTCTCATTTTCAAGTATTGAAATGCAAAGTTAATTTTGCCTTTACTGAAGACCCTTCCTTTTTCCTTTTCTTTTTTTTCTCCTTCCCTTTCCCCCTCCCCTTCCTTTGCCCTTCCCTTCCTTTCCCTTTCTTAAACATTTTTTTAAAGGACACATAAGCATTCTGCATTACTGTTGAAAGAATGAATTGAGTCCCTGCCTCTTTAATGACCAAGTCTGGTAAATTTTTAGACCCAGTTCTTACCTTGGTGCTGACAATGAACCTAAGCTTCCCTTTCACAAAAGGGTTGGTTCATTGGCAGCCTGATGTTTTCAGTCTGGCTGATATAACAGGTATTTGAGTATGAAAAGCTTCAAACCTGGTGAGTCAGAGGGAAAGGAAAGTAAGAGGGGGAGGACATGAGCTCACAATAGTGAGGCTGGTATGGGGAAGATTAGAGGAGGAGAGAGGAAGGGAGGGACTCTTTGTTGTTGGGCTCCAACAAAAAGAAAGGGGTGGCTTGTAGAAGAGCAAAATTCTAAAGCTTTGGGGAAAGTGCCTGGTGTGTGTGTGTTTGTGTGTGTTCATGTGTGCACACATGCTCTGTGACCCCCCCCCCCCCCCGGGGGCATAGGAGCTCCTTTTCTCTACAGAGCAAAGCAATAGGTTGTTGACCTTCAGCACCAGTCACCTTTCAAATTCTCTTCTCTACCCGGAAATTTTAATTTCCAAGAGGGAGCCTCACCTTTTCTTGACTGACTTGCTGTGTGAGGGGAGACCCAGTGGTGAACTCATTCAGATTCATGAACCAGGGAGTCACCAAGCAGATCTCTAGAGCCAGAGACTGGGCTTGTGGGTACCTGGATGGGAGGGTTAGAGTTGGTGTGGAGATAGCTTTCCATTATTTAGGTAGGGCAAATCTTTTTGGTGTCATGGATCCCTTTGACAGTGTCCAGTGAATCTTATTGACTCCTCAGAGTCATGGTTTTAAACTCATAAAATAAAATGCATAGGCTTGTGAAAGAAACATATTTTATTAAAATAAAGATGTAATTTTTCTTTCCTATTCAAGTTCACAGACCCCAGGGTAAGGCCCCCCTGACCAAGGAATATTAACATTTCATAGCTCATCCTCACCCAAGCCAATAGCTTAGAATCTTTCCCCTACTAGACTTTATCATAATGGCTGGCAAGAACTTGGGTGGCCTTTTACCCATTTTGTTTTTCCTTGGCAGCTCTCTGGGGAGGTGGGATGAGAGACTTTAGGCAGTCTCCAGGAAGGAAGCAGAGGAGGTGAAGCCAGTGGAGGAGGTATGCGGCTAAGAATGGGTGACTGGATAATCCACAGACTACACAATCAACCTTTGAATAACAGAGAATGAAGTGGTTTGCTGCCTCCCTTCCCACTCACTGCTCAGTCCCTTGTAGACTAACTTCTGAGCCCACCATGGCCACTGAGACAGCTTTCAGAGGTGATGGATGAGTTGTTAATTGCCACATCCCCTGACTTTTCCCATTCCCCATCTTCCTTGACCTTTCTAGCTTTTGTTGGCAGCAAAGAGGGGTCCATGTCTTAACTCTGACTTAATTACCCTGATGTCCCCAGAGCAGTCAACTTCATTTTCTTCATCTGTAAATGATAGGGTTGAACTAGGTGACCTCTAAAGTCTTCCATGATCTTATGGTCACCCACTCCTTCCTTGGTTTCTGGGATACTAATCTTGCCTGATTCTCCTCCTACTTCTCTGACCATTTCTTTATTTCTTTTGTTGGTTCATTATTCCATCTGCCCCCACAAAACTCTATTCTAGGTCATTTTGTTTTTCATTTCTGCACCTACTTCCTTGATGAGATCATTTGGTCCTAGGGATTCAGTTATTTTTCCAATGACTCCTAAAATCCAGCCCCCTTCTCTCTCTTGAACTTTAGTTCTTACCTCCGGCTAGTTGTTGGACATGTCTCCCTGGTTCTCTTAGCAAGTCAAGTTGAACATGTTAAAAAAAGAAATGATTTCTCTTTCTCTCTATACCTGCCCCTCTATCACACTTTCTGATGAAGGTACCAGGATTAACTTCCTGTTGAGGGTACTGGCATCCTCCCAGTCACCCAGACTCATAACCCCAGAATCAGTCCTGATCCTTACTTTTCTCTCAACACCCCCCCTCCCCACAAACTTTGTATCATTTGCTAGATTTTATTGAATCTACCTCCACATCTTTTCCATGTGGACCTCACCCACATGGTCACTACCCTAATTCAAACCCTTACCACCTGTTGCCTGGACTATTATGATAACTTTCTTAATATATAACATTTTATTTTTCCCTCCAATTACATGTCATTATAATTTTTTAACATTTGGTTTTTTAAAAAAATCTGAGTTCCAAATTCTATCTCTCCCTCCCTCACTTCCCCTCTCCCTGAGATATTAAGCAATCATTATACATAGCAATATTATACATAGGTAAGCATGTAAAAAACAACTTTCTGACTAGTCTTTCTACTCTCCTCTCCTAACCATCCTTTGCATAACTTCCAATATAGTTTTCCTAAGGCATGGATAAAACCACATCACTTGCCTGCTCAGAAACGTTTTGAGTAGATCTTCATTTAGGCCTTCCATAGTCTGACTCCAAGATACCTTTCCAGTGTTACTTAATTCAGTGTAGTCAAACTGGACTACTAGCTACCTCCCAAACCTGACATTCTGCATTTCATTTCCTGTTTCCATGCATCCTACTTCCCTCACCCCACCCAAGGTCTGTGTTTAAAATGAATTCCTTTCTCATTTCTGCCTCTCAGAATCCTAATTTTCTTTCAAGGATCAACTCAGGTGACAGCAATTCAATTCAATAAACATTTATGAAGAACCTACTATGTGCCAGGTCTTCCATGATGCTCCAATTCTCCGGTCATTATGATGATATTATATAGATGAGCCCCTCATCTTCAAACATTGAAATGCAAAGTTAATTTCGCTTTTATTGTGCATTTCGTTCATGTATTTAATTATTTATTTTTGCCTTATATGTACATATCAGTTTATAGGCAACTTCCCTTAGTCAAAGGTAAGCACCATGAAGGTAGTGATGATTTAATTTCTGCCTTTCTATCCTTAGAACCTTTCACAGTTCCTTGCATATTGAAATAGAGGCTGCACTTTTATTTCATTAGTACAGGGAACTCCCAGGAGAGGAAAATCCTTTCACTAATGCATGCTGGTACCTTCTCTGAAACTTAGATAATTTTCTGGAGTTCTAAATCATAATTATTCTATTCTATAATATCATTATAAATATGTCATATTAATTTATATATAAATTAATAATAAATGTAATCAGGATCAGAAAGCTGGTATGTGTCAAAAGTTAAACTTGAATTCAGGTCTTCTCATGCCATGGTACATTGCATATAATGTTTGATAAATATTTGTTGAATTGAGTTGAACTCAGTAATGAGCTTCCCAAACTTTTAGGCTGGTTCTTGGCCAATGGATAGTCAGCCTATCAGTAGTCTGTACTCAAAGACCCTATGGCTTGGGTAGAATTTACCACTAGACGTGGGCTTAGGGTTCAAGGACCCAGGCTTACTCACAAGGAGGAATTGGAGGAGAATATTACTGGGAGTTGCTGTATATATTTTTTGGCTAATTAATTTCTCTGAATGTAAGGAATGTAGTGGGCTAAGTATGGATGTCTTGTCCAGACTCACATCTGGATAGGCAAAAACTTTCACTCTATTCCAAATTTCTTGAACTTGGAAGATGAATGAAGTAGCCTGGAGGTCACATCCCCAAGGACTGTGCCGATGGCTGAGGGATTACTGTTTCAGGAGTTCAGTAAAGGAAAGGTGGTAAGAAGATGAGGGAAGGAGACAGGGGAATAAGAATGGCATAAGAATGCCATGTCTCATCCTGTGAAATTTATGGACATTTGAGATTCCTCCAGCCCTCCTAACAAGCTCAAAGCTATATGTTGCCTCAGCAGCAGTGATGTGACTTTGGGAGGTTTCCGCAAAAAGACGTGGTATATTCTAGGATAAAGTTCCAGACTGGGAGTCGGGGAAACCTGGGTTCAAATCTAGCCTCGGACAATTGCTAGCTGTGTTACAATAGGCAGAGCATTTAATCACTCTGAGCCTCATTGTGTAAAATGAAGATAATAAAATCTGGAGTGGGAACTACACAGGGTTATTGTGACGCCTAGATAAATAACAAATGTAAAGTGCTTAACATTTTAAAATTGATATAGTAATGTTAATTATTAGAATCATAGACTTCAAGCTGGAAGTGACTTCAAAGGACATCTAGGCCAATGCCCTCATTTTATAGATGAGGAAACTGAGGTCCAGAAAGGATAAGACTTTATATTAAGAGGGAAAGGAGTATTAATTAAGTGCCTACTATTATGTGCCTTGAGGCAGCTAGATGGTTCAGTAGTTAGAGTGCTGGGCCTGCAGTCAGGAAATTGTTCAGTTGTTTTAAGTTATGTCTGACTCTTTGTGACCCCATTTGGGCTTTTCTTGGCAAAGAGCCTGAAGTAGTCTGCCATTTCCTTCTCCAGCTCATTTTACAGATGAGGAAAATGAAGCAAACAAGGTCAAGTGACATGCTAGCAAGTGTCTGAGGCTGGATTTGAATTTAGTTCTTCCTAACTCCAGGTCTGTTGATCTATCCACTGCACCAGGATGTCAGGAAGATCGGAGTTCAAATTTGACCTCAGATATTCATTAGCTGTGTGACCCTGCCTTAAGCCGCTAGAGAAAGAAATGTCAAACCACTCCAGTATCTTTGCCAAGAAAACCCCAAATGGGGTTACAAAGAGTTGGACATGACTGAACAACAATAACATTGTGTGCCTGGCACTGTGCTAAAATCAGAGGGAGGTGCTGTTCATATCCCCATTTTACAGATGAACAAACTTAGCTTTACAAATATTATTTCATTTGATCCTCACAACAACTCTGGAAGGTAGGTACTATTATTAAACCTCATGTTACAGCTGAGAAAACTGAGACAGACAGGTTAAATGACTTGCCCAGGGGCATACAACCACTAAGTGTCTGAGGCTGGATTTGAATTCAGGTCTTCTTGAAGTTCACTGTGCTTTCTAGCTGTCCATTTTTGCATTAAATTTCAACAAAGTTCTTTACTACCTTCTGTGAGTGATTAACCTGTTCCCTCTCTCAGTATTGGGAGGTGGAAGGGTTAATAAATTGCTCCCCTCTTTCTGATCCCCCCCCCAGTTCCCTGGATTCTTTCATCTCCCATTTCACAGAAGCAGCTAAAAGTAGTAGGAAGATGTGGGGGCCAATAGGAAGGGGGGGGTGTGGAGGAGGAAGTGTTTTGGAGTGATGTCAAAATGAAGCCTGTGTTTGATGCCTCTGGAGATTACGGCACTTTCTATTTTAAGCAAATTGTTCTTTTGCAGGAGATGTGGTCATGGGATTCAATAATGATTGGGCCGGGAAGGGGGGAAAACTTGGGGAATTGAGAGCATTATTAACCAAGTAATTTTGATCCCAAAGCTCAAAAGGTTTTTAGGGTGACAGTAAGGACCTGCTACATGAACATCCACATTATCTGGGCCTCAGTTTTTCCATCTAAAAAGTGATGGCTTTGCACTAAATAACCTTTGAGGTCCTTTCCAACTCTGGATCTATGATCCTATGAACCTATTTTTAAAATATAAATTATTTGTATTATGAGCTTGGTTTTTTACGCTAAATATTTTCCAAAAGATCAAATGAGATAATATTTATAAAACTTTTAATACGGTGGCTGGTACATAGTAGGTGCTTGATAAATGCATGTTCTCATCCCTTCAATACCATGGAAAATTATTAAGCAGCAGGGTGATAAAGTGGAAAGATCCCTGCCTCTGGAGTCAGAGGATCTGGGTTTAAATTCTACCCCTTGATGATAGCTAGCCATGTGACCTTGGACGAATCACCTTCAGTTTTCTTAATGTCCAAAATGAGGAGATTGAACTAGGTAAACTCTGAGGTTTCTTCTAGTTCTGCAGCTATGATTCTATATGTGGCCTTGGGTAAGTCACTAACCTCTCTAGGTATTGGTTGCCTCAGCTATAAAATGAGGAGGCTGAGCCAGATGGCTTCTGAGGGCTCTTCCATCTTGATAGCTATGATCTTATGACTTTGTGGGTAGCCTCAGGAGTCCTATGAAAATACACAAATTTGCAATGTGTAGTCAATGGGTATGAAGGCAGCTTCCAAGAGGTTAGGGGATGATGAGGCTAGCTGCCTGAAACAGCCTGCTGTTTTGTGCCAAGTGCCCAGGAAGTGACTGACAAGCTGGAAAAGGTGTCCTTCTGCCCTTTTGTTTTCATTTGCTCTAGTTTCCTCTCTTCTGCCAACAGAGCCACCTTCACACCCTGAGCTACCTACTGGTCACCCGCTATCCATATACCAAACCCTCCCAGTCTTTCCCTGATCCATACTCATTAAGAGCTATCAGTGCTCAGCTTTCCATCCTTCTCTGATGTACAGCAACAATGTGCTTTCTGTCTATTTTTTGTTCACTTTTAATTCATGTTCCCATTGGCAGCTTGAAAGAACGCTGCTCACTGTCATCCAAGGACCTGATTTGTCTCCAGGCTGCCATTTAAAACAGAGGTCTGGCTGTTCAGCTGAGACCCAGCAGGCTGTGGCGTAGATGAGGTCTTGGAGATCTGACAAGTTGGTTAGCACCATCTGTTAAAACTTTAACACTTATGGGACTAGAAAAAAAATGAAATGGATAACTTTTTTTTTTCCTAAGCTGTAAGGTTTTGTTTTTTTTTTTTAAATTCCCATGAGAACATCTGTTCTGTGATACCTTGTGTTGGCTGTGCTATAAACAGTGTAGTGAACCAACTCATGCCATTTACCTGAGGCAAAGAAAGTGTAGTGTATCCTGGTGTGTGTGTGTGTGTATGTGTGTATGTATGTATATGTGTGTGTGTGCGTGCCTGGCATGTGGCTCGTGTCACTCAGTATCAAAGAATCCTATAATCACAGTCTTTGGCCATGGGGAGAGGCTGAGTTGCTACTGAGCAGGCGACACAATCTCTAAGATGTTCTGATGTTAATTTTCATCTGTTCCCACTCTTTGGGGTTGAAGGGGGTGGGAAAGAACTCCTGTTAAGAGTCAGATGTATTTTGGGTCTTTGGATTTGAAAGGTGGGGGTGAGATGAACAGACATTTCTACTTTCTTCCAATGAAGATCCACGATTTTGGATAAATCTTGCCATTTGCAGGGCCTGGTCCATTTGGCATTTCCAATTGGAGCCTTACCAAACCCTCTTACATGTGCCTGGCCTAACAGATAAAGGGAAAGATTGAGATTCAGGAAGACCTGTATTCAGATCCTTCCTCAGAGAGTAGTTGTGTAACCCTGGGCAAATCACCTCTATGGGGCTTTACTCATCTGCAAAATAGGGAAATCGAATCGAGAATCTTAAAGGTCCCTTTCAGTTCTAAATCTATGATACCATTTTTTTTTAAAGCAATCAGGGTTAAGTAACTTGCTCAAGGTTACACGGCTAGCTATTTCTGGGTGTGGTGCTAAGTGTCCGAGCCCGTATTTGATCCCTGACACTGGAGCTGGTGCTCTTACTCGCTGTGCTACCTGGCCACCCCTATGATACCATTTTTGATTTGCTGCATGCCAGGCTGATGATTTACTTCTCAAAGATTCACTACCTACAGTCATTTCTAGCTGCTTATGATATGTTTTCTTGGACCTTGGATACACTCTAGATTTTGACTGATGTTCTTAGTAGTCTTCATTTTGTGGTTTCTTTAAGGAGGTAACCAGTGGATTCTGTTTTTTCTTTTCTCTCTTGTTATGATCTGGTAATTTTTCACTTATGATTTCTTGAAATATGGCATTCAAATTATTATTTTTTTTACTATGGCTTTCAGTATTCCAATTTGAGGTTTTGCTTCTAGATGTTGTGGATTTACTCTCTTCTTCTGGATTTGTGTCTTGGGAATATCAGGATCAATATTAGTACTTTATTTTCTTGTCTTAAAATGTGTTGAAATATAGTCTATTATAAATTGTTGTTTTCAAGGAGTCTAATGATTCCTAAATTCTCTTCTTCAACTGTTTTATAGGCGAGTTGTTTTTGATACCAGATATTTTATATTCCATTTTCCCCAGCTGTTTAATTTTCTTCTAATATCTTTCCTGCTTCATGAAGTTACTGATTTCTGTTGGGTCTGTTCTGGTTTTCAGGGAGTGTGTTACTCAGTAAATTTTACCATTTTCTCTTCTCTGCATTTCATTTTGGGTTCAACTCATTGGCAATCAGCAATGACCATCCAAGATACATGTAGTGGTGAACTAATTCCAGACATTCCTCATCCAAGATTTTTTCCCAACCTGGGCAGTATTCATTCTTTATGTTTTGTTTTCCCCTGTGTCTCTTGTTAGGTCAGTTTCCTTGGAGTATTTTGAAGGTCACTTCCATCTTCAGGGATCAGGAAAGGTATCATAGAGAATGTGACATTTAAATTGAATGTTAACTAGTAGAGTTGGCAGGTGGACAGGGAGAGAAGTATAAAGAGAGGGCATACCAGATATAGAGAACATGATAAGCAAAATATCAGAAGTGGTAAAGTATGGGCACAGTGTGCTGGAACTGGAGGCAGGAGACCTGAGTTCAAATCCATCCTCACACACTTAACTAGTTATGTGGCTCTGGGCAAGTCACTTAACCTTTATCAACCTCAGATAGGATTTCCGCATACCAAGGTTGTTGTGAGGATCAAATGAAATAATATTTGTAAAGTGCTTTGCAAACTGTGAATCTCTCTATGAATGCTAGCAGTCATGATGATGATGAGGAGTCATCTGGTATGGCTGGATTATAGAGTACGTGAAGAAGAAAATTACAAGATAAGATTTGGAAGGCAATATGGAGCCAAATGGTTGAAATACAATAATCAAATCTTAGAGGTGAAAGGGACCTCAGAAATCATTTAGTCTCACCCCAACCCAAGCCATAAATCCTATCTGCAAAATTGTGAAGCTGCATGGTACAGAGACATGGTTGGAATCAGAGTCAGAGAGTTTGGGTCTGAACCTTGACTCCTCTACTTAAGTGTGTGACCTTGGGCAAGTCACTTAAACCTCTAAGACCTCAGTTTCCTCTTTTGAAAAATATGAGGGAGTTGGGACTCAATGGTCTCTCAGCTTCTTTCTACCTCTAATCTGTGATCCTATGATCTCTATCAAGTACTCATCCACCCTTTCTTTGAATACTTCTATTAATGGAGAACTCACAACTTATGGAAACAGAATATTAGAAGCTCCCTCCATCTGGAGTTCCCTCTCCTTGATCTCCATCCCCCAATTTCTACCTGTTGACATCAAATCTGTCCAGCTCCCCCATATCCCATTCCATTTTTAAACAGCTCTTATGCTTGGGAAATTTTTACGTATGTTGAGCTGAAATCTCCTCTGTAGGCGTTTGGACTTTATTTGGTAGTCAGTGCCTACAGAAATGCCTCCTATTTATATCTACTCTATCTCCCTGGAGGAAGTGGAACAAAGATAGTTTAAGTGACTTGCCTAAAGTCACACAGGAAGTCGTGGAGATACTAAGCTTTTGACTATCTCCTTTAATGTCTCAGCCACTAGATAAACTGTTCTCCAGCCTCCCTTGTTCTCTTGCTGGGGTTTTATTCTTTTGATCTCTGAAATCTTGGGAGGGGGGAATCGAATCTCAGAAATCAGTCTAGCCTTTGAACTCCATAGACAACCTTCCAAATTAATCACATGCTGACTGGGGGGGTGGGGGGAACTCCCCAGAGCAGAATGAATATAGTTATGAAATCTTTAAAATCTCAGAGCATGATTTTCAGCTGTGAAATCTGAGTCATTCATCCCATTCCTATTTCTGTGTGAGGGGATGAAAGTGATTTTAAGAAGGGCAATGACTTTAGTTGTTAATTTGGTCTTCTAAAGGAGAGAAGTTTAGAGTATATTTTGCCCATTTTTTTTAGTTTTACCATAGCATTTAACTTAGCAGAAGGACCTTTAGATACTGTGCCTAAAAGTTTCCACATTCGTCAGGAAACGTCAATGCATTTTTTTTTTAAAAACAGTGGTCCTAAGAAGTGGGGCAGTTTTAGCCTTTTGCATTATTATCCTGAAGTCCAAGAAAGAAGGTGGGTGACTTTATAGGATGTGTTCCCAACTCTCTCCTCCCTACCCAATCACTGATGCAGAATGCAAACATCTGCGCACAGCAGCCCAGAGCAGTGGGGGGACAGAACTCTGAGTTGTATTGTTTATTTTGATTGTAATTTTTCAATCCCCCCCTTCCCATCTATTCTATTTGTCCCTTAACTTTTGTCAGGTACTGGGCCTGTGGCTTGTGACAGTTTTCATGTCTAATCTAGGGTCGGATATGATATCTTGAATGATCAGTTATTTGATGGTGCTATGTCTCCCCCCTTATCTCAAATTCCTATGACTGTCCTCCCTGCGTTCCAGGCCTGAACATCGAATTCATTATCTACTTTTCTTTCTTTCTTAGTCCTGACATCTATGTGAAATCTATTGATTCTTAAGAAAAAGAAAAAACCCCAGCAAACCAAAACCAAACAATTATATCACTGTCTTTTGTTTTCATACCAAATCATGTTTAAATGTACTTACTTTCCCCAACCACTATATCCCTGAGGTTCCAGAGGCCAGGAGCTGGAAGGGACCTCAGAAGTCATCCTAGCATCTAGCATACCCTACTTTCTCATTTTACAAATAAGAAAACCGAGACTCAGAGAGATTGTGACTTGTCCAAATTCTTGCTCCCTGGACCAGACACCATATACTGTAGGATTTAGCTCTTTTAGTCCTGAAACTCCCCTGGGAGATTGGTCAGTGCTTTATATGAGGCTCACTTTATCAGACTGGCTACTTCACCTTATTCCCCTGCCATTTTCTTGCCTGCCTGGCACTTTGCCACATGTATTGTCTGGACCTTTCCTCACCTTTCTAGTTTTGGAATCATAATAAAATCAGTTCTGTCCTTGCTCCATGGCTCCATTCACCATCTGTGGATCTTTATATACAAAATAACCCTTCTTGGCCACAGTTTCCCTATGTGTGTTGTTTCCTTCCCTACTAAAATGTAAACTCTTTGAGGGTAGGGATTATCCCTCTTCTGCATTTGAATGCCCAGTAAATTATCACAGTGCCTGGCAAATAGTAAGCCTTAATACTTTTTTTTCATTTATTCATTCATTGGTCAGAACTAGGACTTGAATCCAGATCCTCTGACTCCAAAGTCTTTTAAAAATGTCACATTGCCTCATTTTTGATGGGAAAAAGTAGTTAAACAAAACCAAGTGACAAAATGATGGTGTCCGAAGTATATTCACAGTGCCTGGCTCATAGTAAGCACTTAATAAATGCTTATTGATTGATTGACTATCCAACATTCCTTACCTGCAATCCCCTTCTCTTTACTGAGGGAAAGAAAGTATATTGTTTCTTTATCTGTTCTACAAGACCAAGATTCATTGTTGCAATTCATTTTGATAGACTCGGTGTTGTTTTCAATTTCATGGCTTGAATCATCTTGATTCTTCTTCCTTAGCTGTATGAAAGTTCACACACATGAATTCTTTATATTCATTATTTCTTATGATATAATACTATCTATTATTTCTATATTTCTACTTCCTCTATGGTACATGGCAGAGTAAATACTTAATAAAAGTTTGTTGACTGACATCTTTACCTGTTAGAATCCTTCTCTTCCTCCAAAATCAAGTTTAAATACTATTTTAGTGATGAAATTGTTCTTATCTACTGAAAGTGATCTCTCTTCAAACTTCTTATTCCACTTATCTCTTCATTGCCCTTATTGTTACAACTGGCTTTTATTTACGCATCTGTGTTGTCCTTCCCCTTAAAGACTGTAAGCTTCTTGAGGTCTTGGAATAGATAATTTTTATATCCCTAGTTCTCAGTGCAGTGCTCGGTGATGAATTCTTGACAGTTAATGGGCAATAATTGTCCTTGTTCAAATTAAACCATGGGGATTTCCTTCTGAGATCCCATTCATAAGAATGGGGTTTATTTGCCTAATGAATACTTCCTAAATAAAGCTCATGTAAGGCTTTGATTACTATGAATTTCTGCCTGTTCTGCTCCTAAGTCCCATGGTAAGGCACCTTTGTAATGCCATTGTTCAGATTCGACTTTCATATCATGTATGTACATCCGGTGATTCTCTGTTTTCAGTCTCCAAGGAGCCTTGGAGGCCAGACTTTTGCATATAGTTTGGCAACAAATGAAATGTTTTCAATAGAGGTGAAAAAAATCTTGGTACATAACCTGTCAACTCAAGGAAGAAGTGCAGCCTGTTCCAAGGGAGTGTCCTCCAAATCAGCCAGGAGTCCACAGTGACGTTGGATGTGTGACTCATGCAGAAGGTTTGGATGAGGTTAAGAAAAGGGTTGTTATGTGATATCATGGTAAAGACAATGTGAGAAGTAAAAACAAAATACTTCATTTTATAAACTTTTGAAATAATCACGCCCAAACATTCCACACAAAATAGAGAGGGGAGTTGGGACACCCACCCACCCAAATACATACACCCACATATGCACACACACACACACACACACACACATATATATAGTATATATATATTTACATACAAATACACATATAGCTATCTGCATCTATATATGTACATATATAGATGCATATATGGAGAGAGAGAGAGAGAGAGAGAGAGAGAGAGAGAGAGAGAGAGAGAGAAACTCTATAACAGTACTCCTTTCCTTGGTTCATGTGTCTCCATATCCCTGGAAAATTCCCACTTCCTCTTAGAGCTTGCATACTGTTCACAAATTGCCCCAATCCCAAGTTCATAAGTAAATAATTTAATTAGATTAATATGAGGTAAAGGTAAAATCAAAGGGATATGTTAACCCCCAAAACTCCCATCATTAGCTGCTCAAGTGTGCTTCCTCCTGTCTTCTTCCATCCTTTACAGAAGGGAAATTTTTGAGTCTGTTCTCTCCCTAGTTTTTGGGCTCGTTTCATGACAGTGTAGTTAGGAAAAAAGGCAAATGTTTCTTTCTTCCGGTGGAAAGGGACAAGGAACATTCTTGGTCACTTAGAGCAATGACTTTATACTGGACTGGGTGCTCTCTACTCAGCTTGGATGACTGACCAGTGTTTATGTTCGTTCCCAGCACAACTTGGCCCTGTCTGTCAATAGGACAGAACCTATCCACCATCTGACTGCTTCTGTCACCTGTTAGGATGCAGGGGATTATTTCCTACCTGTTCCCAAGACTGAGAAAAATTATCCAAGGACCACATACATGGGTATGACCATACAAATTAGTTTCTCCATTTTGCCACCATGTCTTTCCCTTTCTCCCTCAGGCTTCATACCAATCATGCATGTTTATATCTACCAGCCAACCCAGCCAATTTGAGGTCATTCATCCCTTGGTACTGAGCATCTAGGGAAGAGAATGTAAGTGAAGTTAGAACAAAAACATTAAAATATTT
Source organism: Petaurus breviceps papuanus (assembly GCF_028583685.1). Classification (NCBI taxonomy): domain Eukaryota; kingdom Metazoa; phylum Chordata; class Mammalia; order Diprotodontia; family Petauridae; genus Petaurus; species Petaurus breviceps. The sequence goes on along the minus strand of NW_027185889.1, from coordinate 8,861,469 downwards.
CCAAAGTTGAAATGTCCCTCTGAATATTTGTCACAAATTACTATATTCTTATATTGATTTTCATAGATAAAGGGACCATGCCACTGAAAAGTATGGTAGGAGATAGAGATTATTGGATTTGAAATCAGAACGCTTGGGTTTGAATTCCAAACTAACTACTCACTTGTGCGACCTTGATTGAGAAAGTCCATTCCTCTTGGCCTCAGTTTCTTCATCTGTAAATAAGGACTGTGGTGGAAGAAACATATACTGCCATATTGTCTAAGTTAGTTTTTCCCTAAAAACATTAGACTGTCCTCAAGACTTAATTGGTCTAGGACATTAAGACTTGGGCAGTGGATATAGCTTCCTGGTAGCCCAAGTACAAAAGCCAATACATGAGGAGTTGGGGCTTCCTCTGTAGGACTGACACAGTTTTTGAGTGACACCCTAGCATGGGTGATGCAGAAGCTGAGAAACTATGCCCAACTGAGTCAATGCTATATCCTTTCTAGTTATTCTTTCTGTAGTCTATGATGTCTCATTTCATCCTAATTATAACAATGAAGCATGGCACTAGCCTGACTCAAGCCTGGCCTCCCATGTTTGACTATAGTCAATAGGAATGGATTGAAGTATAGTCAATAGGATTGGTTGATAAGGTATAGTCAATAGGAATGACTAGTCAATAGGAACGGATTCTTGTTGAAACAGGGTAATGGTGGTGAAGGACAGACCAGAATGATTAGAGGTTCTGATGGTGAGCCTTCTGGCTTCTATGATTATGGCAAACATACTTCTAGTTAGAAATGCATATTGCTGAGTGACTCTCACTGACTCCATGAGATTAGAAAGCCAATCGTTTGTGGTCAATCAGAGAGATATGAATGTGCTGTGTATCTTTATAGTCTGTGCCCCGAAAATGATAAATGTTATAAATTATTGTTTGTTGAATTCAAATGACATTTACATTTGTGGGTGATATTGCTTTCTAAGTAATACCCACCAGGAGGTCTGAACCCTCCCTAAAAGGCAGAACTTTGGGGTTGCTTAAAAAAAGTACTGAATAAAGTTCTTGGGACTCTTTATGTGACATTTGGGAGGCCATGTGCCACTTGGATTTTCTTAGGACTTTTAGTGCCAGACATGGGAAGAGATGCTTGAAAGGACAATAATTGATCCTTCCTAGGAACCCAGAGATCCTTCTGGAATTGGAGATATGGAAATGTATCTTGTTTTTTTTTTTTTTGTTTTTTTTTTTGCTGGGGAGGGGGATGGGTGTCAGTTTAAAAGGAGAGATAGCTTCCTTTCTTATATCTGTAAATTGTAATTCTTTTTCTTGCTGGGATTTCCAGTGAGGGGACTCTGCAGTGTAGGCTCCATCACAGGCTCTGGGTGTTCTCCCCCACCTGACAGAAATGGTAACTCCTTCCAGGTGGCAGCCAGCCTAGATACTAGGCTAGGGATGTCTTGGGTCACCTCTTTTGCCTTATATCTCTTTCCCTGATCAACAGAGTGATCCTGTGATGAATATTCCTAAGAAGTAAAAAATTGTGGGGAGTCAATTGCTTGTGGGTTCCTCAGTTGGAGTTGACTGGCATCAAATCTGCCTCTTTGGAGCAGAAGTATAAAATATGTTACCTTGCGATGCTCCTCATTGGGCCTGAAGTAGCAGTAATGTAATTGGGAGACATTTAACAAAAGAAATGCAATAAAACATAGATAACATTGCATCACATTATATAACATTACATTTTAAAAACTAAGTCAGTATGTAGCTCACAGGAATCCTTATATCTACTTTAATGGTCCATTTCTATTTGAGTTTCAAAACACTACTGTGAGGGACTCCCATCCTATCCTCTTTCTTCTGTATGAATTGAATTTCATTTCTCTCCTACTGTCAACCAATCCCTGAGCAGAAATATCTTCTATGACATCACTATCAAGTGTTCTCTCATCTTCTCTTGAATAACTTCAGTGATGAGGACCTCTCTATCCAGAGTTGTGAATCATTCCATTTTGGAAAAGTTCTTGTCAGGAAGCTGGTCCTTGTATTAAGCTGAAATGTGCCTCTGTAAATTCCTCTTGTTCCTAATTCTGCCTTCTGAGTTCAATTAATTGATTAAATGAATCCCTCTTCCTCACAAAGCCAGTCAGAGCACTGAAGGTTGTAGCAGTCTTCCCCCTAGCCTTCTTTTCTCCTGGATAAATATCCCTCAGGTGGTGTTCCTATGGCTCAGAATCTAGTCTTCTCCCCATTCTGATCACTTTTTCCTGGTCATACTCCAGTTTATACAAATCCTTTCCAATGTGTAGTATCCTGAATTTCCTGAAATGTGCTGCTCCCTATATGGAAGAACCAGAGTAGAGGGTTACAGCATCATTATTTGATGGTCCTTTGCAGCAGCAAACAGATACAATCTGGGAGCTGCCTCAGGGATGGAGGGAAGCTGTGGGTAATGTACACTGGAATTTTAGTTCACCACTGTGTTTTATCCAGGATTGGCTGCTGAGCCATTATAAACTGAAAAATAATGCATTTCCTACCTTTTGTCCTTGGGTCCTAAGGTCATTTAAAATGAATCATTAAGCATTTTTAAAGATTTTCTGTGGTTTTTCATGTTTTGTTTATTTCATCTTTTTTTTCCTTTGGAATAATGGCAAGCATATTTTTAGGAAAAAAAGTGCTATATAGAATTATTTATGAATTTAGGGGCCCCTGAGAGGAGGCAAACACAGTTAAGTTAAAGAAGAACAAAACAGTGGTAAACAGAATACCTTTTGGGGAGCAAAAACTTGATGAGCACCTGCCACCACATCCCTAAAGACTTCATTTAGCTCAAAGATGAGCCAAATTATGAAAGTAAAATCCTAGTTATTTGGATTTTTCTAATGTGGGGATTTTGTTTAAAGGATGAAATCCAAAAATGTCACTCCTTGCTTCAAAGGCTACACCAAATAGATGTTTGGTCTATTTTCCTTTAGTCTGTTATTTCCATTTCTCTTAGGCAAATTTGCTCAATACCACTCCTAATTTGCTTAACCCTTCTCTTCCTTCTCCTCCTCTTCCTTTTCCTATTACTACTATTACTATCACTACTACTACTACCACTACTACTAACTACTACTACTACTACTACCACCACCACCACTGCTACCATTACTATTTCTCAGATTTTGGGGTCTCATAATCCCTTGTGTATACTCTTAAAAATTAAGAGCTTTTGTTTAAGTGGGTTATAGTTATTAATATTTAGCATATTAGAAATGAAAACATTGTAGTAGTATTCTGAAAATAGTTTTGAATTTGTGGAGCATCTGACAGGGTCTCAGGGACCCTCAAAAGAAAATTCACCAAGGTACTGGAAGGATAAAATAAGATCATGCCTATGAAAGCACATTGGAGATAATGGTACCATATAAATAGGAGGGATTAAATATTAGCTGTTTCATTTGAAAACATGTCCCTGGAAGTTTCCTGGATCACATTTTGAGAATCTTTGCTCTACTGCTTTCAAAGCTGTGAGCAACCAAGGCCTTAGGGCCAAGTACCCTTCCCCCTGTAGGAAGGCCCCCTCCCCCCCAGTACCATGCCACGTGAATCTGCTGACCACAGAGTGTTTCGGCACCAGGTGTTCTAACCACAAAATGTTTCAACAGTTGTTTACAAGAATCCCTCTCCCCGCCCACTTCTTCAAAGAGTATATAAGTCCTGTTTACCAGCAATAAAGGTCTCTCTCTCTTCATCAGACCTTAAAATAAACTCTCTTGGTCTCGCGCCTTCTTTCCCACCTATTCCTTTGCAGGCTGGGTCCTCCTCGGCCCCACGAATAACTTGGTCCCGCAGGACGGGACACAAAGCTTCTCCCAATCTCAGTCTGTACTCCAAGGAAGATGACAACCTCTTTGTAGCTTGCCAAATCATCTCCCTTTTTACATTAGGACCTTTCCAAAGGTCTCCCCCATGAGAGAGGCAGTGTTCCTTAATGGCTAGGGTGCTAGAATTAGGAATCAGCCAGTCTATCAAACGAAAAGTACTAATTAAGCACTTACTATGTGTCAGGCAGAGTGTTAAATGCTGGGGATACAGAAAAAGTAAAAAACCAAAACAAAATAGCCCTTGTCTTCAGGCAGCTTATATTTTAGTGGGAGAGAAAACATCTAAATAATGAGGTACATACAGGATAGGGGTTGCATTGATGGTAGAGGAAGAGGAAGGCATGAGTAGCTGGAGTAGCCAGGAGAGACTTTTTGCAGAAGGAGGAATCTGAGCAGAGACTTAGAGGAAGTCAGAGATTCTAAGAGGCTTAGGTAAGGAAGGAGAGCCTTATAGGGATGGAGGGAGACCTGGATTCAAATGTTGCCTCTGACATACATTAGCTCTCTGGATGCAAGCAGATTGTCTCACCTCTCCAAGCAGTCAGATTCAGGTAGAATGTAAGGTTTCTGAGGGCAGGGACTGCTTTTTTTTTTCTTTTTTCTGTCTTAGTGGACTCATCACCTTATCAGTGCCCTGCAAACAGCAAGTGTTTTGTAAATATGTGTGGAACCAAAGCAAATGCACAGATAGATATTTCATAATGCTTTCAGAGGAAGATTATGATCCATTCTCATTAATTATGAATAAGTTTTGTTTGGGTTGGAACAGCTTTCCTCCTGCTTTTGTCTGCTTTCGTTGTGATAGAGTGGCTCTATTGGGGGCTGGCTCTGATAATTAGATCTTTTCTTTTTCCATTTGAGCCCTTAGCTGGGATATTCATGGGACATATTTCTAAACACAACCTTGATTATTTAATTCCTCCTATTTATACAGTGCCATTATCTCCAAAATGCTTTTATATGCATGATCTCATCTTATCCTTCCAGTATCCTGGTGAGCTTTCTCTGCTTGGGGTCAGGCTTCTTTAGTCCTGGCAATGTGTTTTGGGCTCTCATCTGCCTAGTTGCTGACACAATTGGAGCTCCATAAACAATAAGACTAAGCAGAAAGAATCCTTAAACTCCTCCCAAGGTGATTTCGCTGTCAATGGATGTCTTTTTAATTTTCACTGTGAAGCTTTGGTTAGTTGGGGGACATGATCCATTATGGATGTGTGTGTGTGTGTTGGGGGAGGTTGTGTTGGCGTGTTGGGTTTGAGGTGGTACACAAAGGAGCACAGGACAATATCCTTCTTTCAAATTAACCACAATCTAGGTTAGAAGAAAATATATAAACAAAGGAAAATTTAAATAACAGTATAGGAGTATATAGGTAGAGAGAGAACCTTGGAGTCAGGAAGCTACTGTTGAATTGTTTTTCAGTCTTATCTGACTCTCCATGATCCCTTCTGGGGTTTTCTTGGCAAAGATACTGGAGTGATTTGCCACTTCCTTTTCCTGTTCATTTTATAGATGAGGAAACTGAGGCAGACAGTGTAAAGTGACTTGACCAGGGTCACACAACTAGTAAGTGTCTGAGGCCAATTTGAATTCAGGTATTCCTGATTCCAGGCCTGGTGCTCTATCCATTGTGCCACACAGTGGCCCTAGAAAAGACCTCAGAAAGATCTGAGTTCCAATGTTACCTCAGAAATATACTACCCATATGACCCTTGGCAAATTACTGAACTACTGTCTGTCTCAGTTTTTTCATCTGTAAAATGTAAAATATCAACTACCTTTCAGGCTTGTTGTAAGGATCAAATGAGAAAATATTTTTATGAGGTAACTCTTTGAAAAACTTAAAGCACTGTATAAGTAATAGCTATTATTATAGTACTATTTTTTTAACCAGATATGTGATTTCATAGATACGAGGGAAGTCCTTGTGAGGAAATTCCTTTTATCAAAGCAGATCCCCAGTGTCTCTGCAATTTATACCCTGAGGGAATTGCTTAGGACATTGAAAGGTTGAGTGACTTGTATAGGGTCACACATTCAGTGTGTGTGAGAGGTGACTTGAACCTGGATTTTTCACACTCTGTGGCCAACATTATATGCAATTATCCTATCACTGCTTCACCCGCAGGACCCCAATGATTGCGAAATGAGTATTTAGACAGTGCTACAGATTCACAGGTAGAAGAGAGCAATGTAGGTTGAAGGAGTTTTTACTTGGGGACTCTCAAGAGGTACATGGATAAATTTCAGCAGGTCTGTGAACTTATGTAGAAAAAAAATCTTTTATTTTCACTCATCTTTCCCTAAAACAGCATTTTTTTCAATTATTTACAATATAATTCTGAGAAGGGATCCTTAGGCTTCACCAGATGGTCCAAGTGGTTCATGACACTAATAAGGTTAAGATGTCTTATAGCAGGAGGTAGCTATATGAATCTTAGGCAAGTCATTTAATTTTTCTATGCCTCTATCTGTAAGTGGAAAGAGTTGGATTTAGTGGCTTCTAAAATCCATTTTTAGCTCTAAATCTGATTTTATAGCTTGAGTTGAACCTTGAGAGATGGAATAATGCAGATAGAGGAGGAGGAGGAGTGGGAATAAGGTGGAACACAGTATGAGCAAAGGTACAGGGGAAAGGATTCCATCCCATTCCGTCCGAGGCCAGTCTGATCACAGGACATAATGAATAAAAATACCCTGAATGACAAATGGGAAAAATATAAATCTGACCCTTCATCTGATTTTCAAAAGTCATCTCTAGCAGAGGGCTTGGTAGTCAACTGCTAACCAATTTCCATTGGTACCAGGCTGGGATTAATGTCCATGACCCAGCCTCTACAGAAAATGAGCAGATCACCTGCTGTCATGATAGCTGTCTTTAAACATTAGAAAGACTATCTTACGGAAGAGGAATTACATTTATTCTGTGTATCTCTAAAGAACAGGGCCAATGCACACGCATGGAAGCTATAGGAATACAAATGTCAGCTTGGTAAAAGGAAAAATAAATGATGATGATGTTAAACCTTGAGCAACCTTGGGTGTCTGTAAACAGAATTGATTTTCTTGGAAAATATTTAATTCATCACTGGAAGTAACAGAGCAAGAGCTAGATGGCCAATTAACCAAGGGAGGAATTTATTATGAAGGTTGTGGATAACAGTAACCCAGGATGGGATGGCAAAGATGGACTGGGATCTGCATCTCAGAGAATGCTCATAATGAGGAAATCACAGATTCATTTGTGTATTGAGGTTTTGGAATGGTGATTAGATTCAATCTCTAGAATCTCTTATTAATATAATATTCTACTAGAGTTGGGAAAGCAGAAAACATGCCTGTTTAGGGATGTAGGAGAGTCCTCAGTGGTAAGTCAACAAAGGTAGCTTGGAGCCAGTTCATGAACCCCATAGCCCTCCTAAATGTGATTTTAGAACAATTTCTTCATTTGCCTCAATGTCATATATTAACAAAAATCTATTCAAATTTATATGGAAGCAAACTAAAAGTGCACGGGTTCATTGGAGTGTTGGAGTAGTGGTCTCTTCCAATTCTAGTTTTCTATGAATATACGTATTAATAATGATTTTTGTAATTTTTCCCAAGTCCAAGATGGGCATTATAAGAGGTAAAGTCAAGGATAAGGAAAACTAGCCAATGATATATTGTTCATAGCAATTCATAAAGCTGTCTTGAAGTAAAATAATATAACACAAGATAATCACCTATATGTACATTTGTATCTGTATATGTGTAGGTCTATCTGTGTGTGTGCGTGTGCGCATGTGCATGTGTGCGTGTAGATACATATGTGATGATTTTCTTTCAACCTGACTTGATTGGTGCTTGAATGACAGTTCATTAATAAGGCTGTACTTGAATACTTAAATCCTTTTAGGCTTGGCAATACCTATCAAAGCCTATATTCTGTTACAGGCAAAACCTTTGATACAAAAGTCACCAAAGTGAGCTCCATCTCACAATAAGGCATAAATTAAAGGAGGGACATTTTGATCTATTTTTAGAAAATATACTAAGGTGTCTCACACAGTGCCATTGATATATTCAGTGTTTTGAGATGTGTGTTGACTTTAATTTGATTAGGATTGAATTTTAAAACAACATTCCCCAAGCTACAAGCTGATGATCTTGCTGTTGATTTCAGGCAAAATTCTTGACTGGTCCAAGTCATCAATAGATGGTTTGTGAGGATTGACAAACAGAAATGGTGATTATAAGGAGTCAGTTTGAGTTCTTGAAGTTGTTTTTTTTTTTTGCTAAAACCCTCAAGAACACTTTGCAAAAATGCTCAGGGATTTTAAACAACCTCAAGGACAAGTCATGCCAGACTAATTTCCTGTTATGACAAAGTTCCTAGAATACTACATCAGTGGAATGCTGTAGATGTGTCAGTTTTATGTATGTTACCTAGCATGTATTATTATTTTTATTACCTATTATTTATTCAGAGGGAAAACTTGAATAGGAGTTATGACAGTGTAGTACTGGGTGTATATCTGTAAAAATATTATTTCAGCAAAAATTGGATGAAGTTTCTCAAGATATCCTTTTGGATGAGACAGAGAGCTGTAGGCTAAGTGACAGCTCTTGTTTCTCTTCATCCTTTGTTCTTGGAGAGGACCAATGACATCACAAGGGGATGTCTTGGCTTGTGTGCCTGAATTAAGTAAGGCAGAGCTGTGAAAAGTCATCGACTTCACTCTCTTCTCTAGTCATCCAAGAAAGAACTCCAGGTATAAAAGCTACCTTTCTAAACTAGAACAATGAACTCAATTGAACTTAAAGAAATTTGATAAGGATAACTATAAATCATAGTTTAAAAAAACCATAGACAATAACACCTCCATTCTAGCCTTCAGCTTCATCTCAGTTCCTCAGGAAACTTGGACTTCTCTCCTGAAAGCATTCTCGGCTCTGATAGGTGGGCTTTTGTTTTATTTTTGCCTGGACCTCACTTTCTAGATACTTCTAGATGATGCTTATCCTGAGGCTTTAGCCCTGCCTCCAGATCTCTTTTGTGTTTTATCTTTCTGCACTAGAATATAAGGTCCCTTGAGGGCAAGAGACTCTTGCTTGCTTGTATTCATGTTCCTAGCACTTAGCATAATGGATAGCAAACAGTATGCACTTAATAAATGCTCTACGTTACCTACCTACTTATCTATATGAAGAAAGCTTGAATGTTTTAATTTTTTACGATAGTTTTGTTACAAGCTCAATAAATAACAGTGTGATTTGGTTTCCAAAAAAATCGAATGCCGTAGGCTGTATCACTAGGATGTCTAATGTCTAGAAGATAGGAAGTGATCATTGTTCTGTTATCTATTTTGGAAAGACCATATTTAGAGAAACTTTTTTTCTTTTGACTTTCTGGGTCCCACTTTTTGAAAAGGATATTAATGAGGCAGTAGGGATCACCTTCTGCCAATGGCAAAAAGACTTGAAACCATATCATACAACAAACTCTTGAAGGAAATAGAAATTTATTTTCTGGAGAAGCAATCTGTCAGGGGGTAATGGGATTGGGGCTGGAGGTGGGGGGAGAGGTGAGTGTAGATGTGATAGATGGCTGTTGACAAATGATTAAAGGCCTCTAAGATCTAGAAAGAAAGCTAGATTTTTTTTTTTTTGGGCATGGCTCCAGAGAACACAATTAGATAAAATTTACGGGTGGGCAGCTTTCAGTTCAATATTAGGGGGGAAAATGACATACATCTCTACCTCGATGTCTTTGTATAAGTCATTCCCCTTGGACAGAATCAAATTCACTGTGTACCTCTATCTGCAGGCAGCTAACATTGCAGGGAAGTGCATAATTGATAGTTTCCCATACCAGTGAAGTGACAGGTTCAGTCCCTATCCAGATCACAAAGATATTAAATGTCTGAAGTGGGATTTGAACCCATTTTTCCTGACTCTAAGTCTAGCTCTTGATCTACTTTGTTAGGCTGCTTCTCATCATAGATCCAAGGAGTAGCTCCCATCAAGGAGATGTGAAGTAGAGGGAACCTTCTCCTTTCCCTGCCCTCCTCCACTTCAGTGCAGGTGTAGCTATCCTCTGACTGTCTCCTGTTGACACTGAAGACTTTTACAATTGCTTTTTGAATTGGAATTCCTTGGATAGAGGAGAGAAGCAATCCTTGCCTCTTGGACCTTTCCTTCATGAGTTTGCCAAGGGGAGAAAAGTTATTTGTACCTACCTAGGTGTATAGCTATTTTTCCTTATTGCCCCAATCCCCTTAATAAATGTCGGCTCTCAAAGTGTATAGACCATCAGTTTGAAAACTGCACTAAAAATTTTGGAACACCCTGTATAAATATGAGCTATAATTATTATTCTATGATTACTATTATAATGTGTTGTTATTATATTTTGATTTTGATGATGTTTGTGCTATGATTTTGCCTCAGATATATATATTTCTCATAATGTTCATTCAGCTTCATGCATATCTCACCTTCCATGCATCAGTCAACTGGATGAGGGTTTACTCAAACCTTAAACATATTTATTTCTAATCTTCAAGGCTCAGTGACTTCAGGTGTGTGAGTACTGCCTCTGTACATGCTACCCATTACCTCTTAGTACAGTGCTTCTTAACTTTTTTTTTTTTGGTGGCAGGGACCCCTTGGGGAATAAGTCTGGTGAAGCCTATGTTAGAATCTTGTTTTTAAATGCATAAAGGGAAATACAAATGATTACAAAAGAAATCAGTTAAATTTAATTTTAGTTATTAAAATATTAGAAAAAAGGTCATGCTATCAGGGTAAAAACATCTGCCTTAGTGGATGATTTTATCATTTGCTATAGAAAAAAAAAGAAAAAGAAAAAAAATCTCCGTCTTGTGGCTAACCCACAGATGACAGTATTGAAAACCACAACAACAATATCAACAAAAAGCCATTAAAATATATTTTCTATTCTAAGTATTTAGCAAAATAGAATAGAGATATTTACTGAAAAGAGTTAGTTGGTGGGTAGATATTTTTAAAAATTCAGTTCTATTGATTTATTCATTTATACATTCTTTCTACCCATGCCATCCACCTAACAATTTGTTGGCTCTTTTAAAAAATTATTATTCTTCCCTAGGAGTTTTTTAAATTTTTATTTAAAGCTGTATGTAGTATATATGTTTTAAAAACCTAGGTGCCATTCTTCTGTGGAACATGACTTAAATAAAAATTCTTCATGGTGTTTTCACTGAGGCATTACACCAGGTTACAGTGGTCACACTGAATTTCCCACATCAAATACAGTAAGGCAAGCTTAACTAGTACATTGAGGAAACATTATCACTGAGAGTCACATAAAATACTTGCTTTTCTAATCACTGAGGTTAATGAAATTGTAGCCGTCCAGATAATGTTACCTTACAGACAGACCTGGGCCAAATGGTCATGGGTAATTCACAAATGGAATTACTATTGGGCAGAGGGAAGTTTCAGTTGATTGTGATCTGGCCCATCATTATACTACAATGATCAGATGTTTTAAATTTATTAGGATTATATTTGTTCCAATGGCTTTCTTGTGTGGACATAATTAAAATTAAATCCAGGTATAGGGAAATTAATTTATGATTATTTAATTGCATATTCTAACACACTTCCCCTACTTGTGCCATAAAGCATAGTTAGCCAGATCCATTGGAGACTGGAGAAAGAGAGGGGATATAAATGACTTTAGGTTCTAAATGGTTTATTAATTTTTTGGGGGTTTAGTCAAAACTGTGATTTAACTGGTGGAAGAAATTTTCTGATTTGGAAACTACTTCTAGTGATGTTAATCAGCAACTCATCTAACTTAGAATCTTAGAGATTACTCGGACCACTGAGAGTTAAAGTGATTTGGCCATGGTAACACAACCAGCATTTGTCAGAGATAGGGCTTAAACCCAAGTGTTGCCAAGACCAGGTCTCTGAACTATACCATACTACCTCTCTGTTGGATAATATTATGTGTGTTGGAGATAGGTGTAGAGGTTGAGGAGTCAGGGAGTGATTTTCCTTGAAGTTAATTTCAAAGGAAAATAATATTTTATTCTTTTGTGATGTAATTTATTCTACCTAAATGAACTATTCAAATGTTGATTGTTTTAAATATCTTAAGATATTCTCAGATAATATATATCTTTTTCGAACCTTGTGAAATTTCTCTTACATTACCAAGTGTTAGAATGGTAAAGACTGGGGCAGGCGGCGAAGCGACAGCTCAGGGCAGGCCAAGAGGAGGCCTGACCAACAAGGGGGGCAAGTCATCCCACCAACCACAAGGGCCACTACCAGGCCTTTCACCAAAGGGCTGGGACTGGAAAGAGCAAGGTAAGAACCAAATGCAGGGCCCCTGCCCAGGATAGCAAATACTCCTGGGACTACCACTCCATAACCCAGAAATTAAAAAAAAAAAAACAACCTTATCAGGACCTCCAAGGACCAGGATGACAGAGTAAACCCAGCCTGTTCCAAACCCCCTCCCCCAACCCTGAAAACATAGTAACTATTGTCCCAGGGCAAAACCCTCAACAGTAAAGGCTTGGGAACCCTAGAGGAAGGGTGTGGCTAGGGCCCTGCCTCAAAATGGGTAGAAAGCAGACTACAAAGACTCTGGAGTCCTACAGAGGGAGGAACCAAACTCAGAGGGGGACAATGTGGACTCCACACCCACAGCTGAAACATCAACAGGGAATGGGTCCCAAGCACAGAAAGCTCTCCTAGATGAGCTCAAAAAGAACTTTGAAAACCAGATGAGAGAGATAGAAGACAAAATGAATAATTCTTTTAAAATTTAACATCAAAATTGCAGAATTAGAAAAACATTATAATGAAGAAAACAGCTCCTTAAAAAGAAAAGTGTATGATATGGAAAAGGAGCTCCAAAAACTAACCAAGGAAAATGATTTGCTAAAAACCAGAATCAACCAAATTGAAACAAATGACTCTATGAGGAACCAAGAATTAGTCAAACAAAACAACAAGAATGAAAAATTAGAAAAAGAGGTAAAATATCTCAATGGAAAAATAACTGACCTGGCAAACAGATCCAGGAGAGAGAACCTGAGAATCATAGGTCTACCAGAAAATCATGATGAAAAAATGAGCCTGGACAACATTCTCCAAGAACTCATTAAGGAAAACTGCCCTGAGATACTAGAACCTGAGGGTAAAATAGAAATCGAGAGAATTCACTGGACCTGCTGAAAGAGACCCCAAATTGAAAAGTCCTCAAAATGTTGTGGCCAAACTCAAGAACTACCAGGTAAAAGAGAAAATACTTCAAGTGGCCAGAAAGGAACAATGCAAATATCCAGGACCACAATGAGGATCACACAGGATTTAGCAGCCTCTACACGGAAAGATCGGAGGCAGTGGAATTCAATTTTCCACAAGGCAAAAATGCTCGGGTTGCAACCAAGGATCACCTACTCAGCGAGACTGAGCATATTCTTCCAGGCAAAGAGATGGTCATCCAATGATATAACGGATTTCTAGACCTTCCTGATTAAAAAGTCTGAGCTCAATGGAAAATTCAACCTCCAATTATGAGATGGAAGAGTGACATAGAAAGGTAAACAAGGAAAACACACACACACATACCCTGTTATTTAATAAGAGCAAACTTTATAGACAAGTAGAGGTTATGAGTATAAATTACACAAAATGACAATTTAAAAAATCTTATTAAGGGCTACAAAGAGATTGCAATGGAAGAAGAGGAATGAATGAAGTGGAAAAGGGTAAATTATGCCACACAAAGAGGCATAAAAATATAGCAGAGGAAAAGAAGGGAGAGAGATGAGTATTATATGAGCTTTTCCCTCATTGGGTCTGGTGCAAGGAGGGAATAACAACCAGTTAAGCATAGGAGTCTATGGAGAAGAGATGCAAAATGTATTATTTTAGAGGGAAAGAGGGGAGGGAGAGGAGCTTCACATGAGATTTGTTCCTGTCACCCTTGGTGCGAAGAAGAAATAACATACTTCATTAAGTATAAAAATATCCTATAGGCAGTAGAAGGGGGAAAGGGCTATGAAAGGGGGGGGGTTAGTAGGGAGGGAAGAAGTAAGAGGGAAGGGGAGGAAAAGGGAGGGGGGCTGACAAGGGAATACTAAGGGAGGTGGTGGTCAAAAGGAAAACTATTGAGGGGAAGGGAGAAGGGGAGAAAAAATATAAGCATTAACAGGGGAGGGAATAGGATGGGGGGAAGAAACAGATAATAATCATAACTGTGAATGGAATGTACTCTCCCATAAAATGGAGGTGGAGAGCAGAATGGATTAAAATTCTTAATTCTACAATATGCTGTTTACAAGAAACACATCTGAAACAGAGGGATACACACAGGGTAAAGGTAAAAGGCTGGAGTAAAATGTATCATGCCTCAGCTAAAGTAAAAAAAGCAGGGGTAGCAATCATTATCTTAGACAAAGCAAAAACAAAATTTGATCTAATTAAAAGTGATAAGGAAGGAAACTATATCCTGCTAAAAGGCACCATCGAGAATGAAGCAATATTATTACTTAACATATATGCACCAAGTGGTAGAGCATCCAAATTCCTAGAGGAGAAGGTAAGGGAATTAGAGGAAGAAATAGATAGCAAAACTGTACTAGTGGGAGACCTTAATCTCCCCCTCTCTGAACTTGATAAATCTAACCTCAAAATAAACAAGAAAGAAGTTAAGGAGGTGAATAGAATTTTAGAGAGGGTAGGTATGATAGAACTCTGGAGAAAACTTAATGGGGACAAAAAGGAATATACCTTCTCAGTGGTACATGGCACATACACAAAAATTGACCATGTATTAGGACATAAAAACCTCACAATTCAGTGCAGAAAGGCAGAAATAATAATAATAAATGCATCATTCTCAGATTATGATGCAATGAAAATCATATGCAATAAAGGCCATGGAAAGACAGACTAAAAACTAATTGGAAACTAAACAATTTAATCCTAAAGAATGAGTGGGTCAAACAAGAATCATAGAAACAATCAGTAACTTTATTCAAGACAGTGACAATAATGAGACAACATACCAAATTTTGTGGGATGCAGCAAAGGCAGTTCTTAGGGAAAGTTTTATACCCCTGAGTGCATACATGAATAAATTAGATAAAAGAGAGGTAAATGAATTGGGTATGCAATTGAAAAAGCTAGAAAAAAGACAAATTGAAAATCCCCAATTAAATACTAAATTAGAAATACTGAAAACCAAAGGAGAGATTAATAAAATTGAAATTAAGAAAACTATTGAATTAATAAATAAAACTAAGAGCTGGTTTTATGAAAAAACCAATAAAACCGATAGACCCTTAGTCAATACGATAAAATTATTTTTATACGATAAAATTATGAGTATCAAAATGAAAAGGGTGAACCTATCACCAATGAAGAGGAAATTAATCTGGCATTAGAAATGTTAGCAGTAGCAATTAGAGAAGAAAAAGAAATCAAAGGAATCAAATTAGGCAAAGAAGAGACCATGCTATCACTCTTTGCAGATGATATGATGATATACTTAGAGAATCCTAGAGAATCAAGTAAAAAACTACTTGAGACAATAAATAAATTTGCCAAAGTTGCAAGATATAAAATAAACCCACATAAATCCTCGGCATTCCTGTATATTTCTAATGAAATTCAACAGCAAGAGATAGAAAGAGAAAACCCATTCAAAGTTACTGTAGACATTATAAAGTATTTGGCATCTACCTGCCAAAACAAACCCAAGACCTATATGAGCACAACTATAAAACACTTTTCACACAAATAAAGTCAGATCTAACGAATTGGAAAGACATCAATTGCTCGTGGCTGGGTTGAGCTAATATTTAAAAATGACCATTTTACCTAAATTAAATTATATGTTTAGTGCCATACCAATCAGTTTACCAAAAACTACCTTATAGAGCTAAAAAAAAATAGTAACAAAATTCATTTGGAAGAACAACAGGTCCAGAATATGAAGGGAATTAATGAAAAGAAATGCCAGGGATGGTGGACTAGCTATATCAGATTTTAATCTGTATTATAAAGCAGCAGTCCTCAAAACTACTTGGTACTAGCTGAGGAATAGAGTAGTGGATCAATGGAATAGATTGGGTACAGGAGATTCAGTGGTCAATGACTATAGTAATCTACTGTTTGATACCAGAGACCCCAGTTTTTGGGATAAGAACTCACTATTTGACAAAAACTGCTGGAAAAACTGGAATATAGTATGGCAGAAATTGGGCATAGAGCATTATCTAACACCATATACCAAGATCAAATCTAAATGGGTGTATCATCTAGGCATAAAGGCTGATACTGTAAGCAATCTGGGAAAGCAAGGAATAGTTTACCTGTCAGATTTGTGGAGAGGGGAAGACTTTATGACCAAACAAGAATTAGAGGGCATTATAAAATGCAATATGGATAATTTTGATTACATTAAATTGAAAAGCTTCTGTACAAACAAAGCCAATGTAACCAGGATTAAGAGGGAAGTGGAAAATTGGGAAAGAATTTTTACAACCTATGTCACTGATAAAGGATTCATTTCTAAAATATACAGAGAATTGAGTCAAACCTATAAGAATAGAAGTCATTCCCCAATTGATAAATGGTCAAAGGACATAAATAGGCAGTTTACAGAGGAAGAAATTAAAGATATTTATAAGCATATGAAAAAATGCTCTAAATCACTATTGATTAGAGAAATGCAAATCAAAACAACTCTGAGGTACCACATCTCACCAGTCAGATTGGCTAAGATGGCAAAACAGGAAAATGACAAATGCTGGAGAGGATGTGGACAAATTGGAACACTAATGCATTGCTGGTGGAATTGTGAACTGATCCAACCATTCTGGAAAGCAATCTGGAATTATGCCCAAAGGGCTATAAATAATTTCATACTCTTTGACCCAGCAATACCACTTCTAGGGTTGTATCCCAAAGAGATCGTAGAAGTGAGAAAAAGACCCGTATGTACAAAAATGTTTATAGCAGCTCTTTTTTTGTGGTAGCAAAGAATTGGAAATTAAGGGGGTGCCCATTAATTGGGGAATGGCTGAACAAGTTGTGGTATATGCATGTTATGGAATACTATTGTACAATAAGAAACGAGGAGCAAATGGACTTCATATTTACCTGGAGAGGCTTATACTAGCTGATGCTGAGTGAGAAGAGTAGAGCCAGGAGGACTTTATCCACAATCACAGACACAACGTATATGTGATGACCAACTTTGACAGACTGGGCTCTTCTCAGCAATCCAGAGTCATAAGTCAACCCCAAAAGACTCATGATGGAGAGAGATGTTTACATTCAGAGAAAGAACCGAGATTGAAGCAAACTACCTGCCTTTTTTTTGTTTGTTTTCTTGTTTGGTTTTATTTCCCCTTTCCCATTCTTCATTCCATCTGTTACAATCCTTCTTTAATAACCTGACTAATGCCTAATGTGAAAGTATTTGCCGATACTATACTTGATTGTATGTTGCCATGGCAGGGGGAGGGGGAGGGAGATTAAATTTGAAACTCAAGGAATTGTGGTAAAGAATCTTGTAAACTAAAAGTAAACAAATTAATAAAGACAAAAAAAAATAAATCCGAAAAAAAGAATGGTAAAGACTATTTCCTGTTGCTTAGGATAGACATGGATACTGAGAAGCAATTGTATTCATTTGGAAGTCTATGCCAAAGGACTAAAGAAAGTCTTAGGAAAATATTTCTTCCCCTCCCCCCCCCACATACTCTTAACACCACTTCCTACAGCCTAAGGTCCTCACCCATCTCCAACTAAATAACCAACTAACCAATTAATCAATTAACAAACATTTATTGAGTTTAGTCTGTGCCAGGTATCCTGTTAAGTTCTGGGGATATAAAGAAAAACTGAAACATTCCTTGCTCTACAGGTATTTACATTCTAAGCATGGAAGCAGAATCAACATAAATTGGCACATATGAGATAAGTGAAGAGTAGATGGAAAGCAGTGTTAGAATGGAGAAATGAACAAACACCTGTAATGCTGTGATATAGGGGAAAGAAGACTGGGTTTGGAGTCAGAGGATTTGGTTTCACATCTAGATTCTGCTACTTAATACTTGCATGACCTTGGGAAAGTCACTTTACTTGACTCTCAACTATAAAATGAGGGGGCTCAGATTAGATGGTTTTCTGAGGTCCTTTCTAGCTCTAAAGATATGATCCTATGACTTCTTATCAGAAAGAAAGGTATGGATGGCAGCTAGTTTGGGAAATTCTAATTTGTTTTTGGAAAAGTGGTTTTGAACAAAGGGCAATTCAAAGCTATTTCTCAAAGGACAATTGGAATGTCTCCTTCCTATGAAAATGCATCTCTCTAATTGTATGTTCCATGGTTTTAAGACAAGACACATATTGCTTCATGAGAACTGAAGAAGAAGTTTATGTAACCAGATATATCAACCTCCAGTTTAAACTCTGGATTTCACTGTTTTCAGGGCACTTTGAGGGTGAACAGGTTGCTCTGTGCTGAATTATAGTAGACAGCTCTGTTGAACTGCCATCATTGAACTACTTTTGCTCAGACTCTCCAAGATACTTGTGATATCATGAGTGTGGGCATTCTCTCTAAAGATTCAAATTATAAATCCCCTGGGGAGCTGTTGTCCATGTCTTCCCATAAGCAGATCCAACTAATATTCTATGGACCTTCCTCTAGTTCCTAATAGAACACAGGGATTCTTAGGTAGATAAATAGGTAGGCAATTAGATAGATGGATAATAGCTAGATGATAGATAATAAATGAATAGGTGATAGAAAAATAGATGGATAGATAGGTAGATAGATAGATGTGCTGGTAAATGTTTAAAAATCAGCTCTCCAAAAAATGAACATGTCACACTTTTAAGTTTAATTTGCAGTATTAGCATTTTCTCCACCACTTTCTCAAGTGTAGACAATCCACAAAATAAAAAATCAAGTTCTAATTTGTACTGTTTGCCAGTTTTTGAGATGTAGATGCTCACATTGAAAATCCCATTAGATTGTAAACTTTCTGATTATAGGGAATTATCTTTTATATCATCTTTTTGTATTCCCTGTGCTTAGTACAGAGCCTACCTAGCACATAGTGAGGACTTAATAAGTGTTTTTGATTGATTTAACAGTTGGCTCAATGAGCCTATTCAATCTGAATACAGCCTACCCAGGTTAGATAGATAGATGATAGATACTTACCTACGTGGATTAGGTGTAGATAAAGCATTTATTAAATGCTTACTAGGGGCACTATTTGAAAAGCTATGATACAAATCCATACAAGCAAGACAGTACCTACCCCTCAAGGACCTTATGTTCTAGTAGAAGACAGCACATAAAGGGAAAATGGGAATCAAGGGTAGGGAAAAGAAGCTGGGAAGCCCTTCCCTGCTTGATGTGGGGCCAAGGAGATTGTCCAGGCAGCATAGAAGTCCAGAGAATGAGTTAAGTCAGGAGTTAAGAAAAAATGCCTGGGACCCAGAGGTATATTGGAGCCAGTTTGAATGTGCTCATAGGAACTGAATGTTATATTTTCACATGAACATTCTTTGGAAATTTATAAAAGCTACACATCATTGATCTATTGTTTTGTACATTGTCTAGACTTAAGAAAGTGATGAAGAAAATGTTAATAATGCAAATTATACTTAAAAGTTTTATGCATAGATTTTTATTTTCAAAGAGTTTATTGTCAAACATTTATCAACATATCCCTGCTAGGGCTCCTCGTGAAGTGATGGTCCCATTGAAGGAGTCTCCAGTTGGGAAAGTGGGACCTTAGGGTGGAGGCTTTCCCAGGGTGGGAAAGTGATTGGTGAGGAAGTAGAAAAATGCAGGAAATAAGTTGACAAGGTAATTATCATTGCTTGTCCTTGCCATGTGACTAACCCACCATCTTTTCCAGTCCTATATCTCTTTGATAACATTCTTTACTCCACTGATCTTGTTTAGCTCTTCACTGATAATCACAACTCACTCACAACACCGCATGCCTTTTCATTGTCCTTTCTGAGACTTGGTATTCTATGACTCAAAGATACACAATATCACTGGAAGAGTATTGTTGTTAATAAGATGGGACTTTGTTTCAGGCAGCTTGGGGTTATTAAAAACAATTTCCTAAAGGCAATCCCATCCACTTTCCTCTTCTGAGTCAATTTCTAAAATCTCATGGACATTTTGAAATGAAATGGGGCATCCTACATGGCCAAGAATGCTTTTAGTTTATTTCTGGCAGGGGTGTAGTAAAGAAGGTATCTTTCCTGTACCAAATGGACCCTAATGGTGGTGTTTTCCATTAAATATATGTACACACATATAACTCTCTGCATATAAACATATATACAATGCATATACATGTATGTGTATATACACATACATATATAGTTATATGTGTACACATGTGAATGTGTATGTGCACATATATACATACATATCCATACACATATACTTATACACACATGTACACAGTGTGTATATGGATATACATGCATTCACACACATACATGCATGCATGCATACAATCTTAATTTGTCAAGATAAGGTATGGCAATTCCATGGAAGCAGACTAAACACATCTGTGATTTCATTGATAAATTCTACCAAATTGCCTGGGGCATATAGAGATGAAGTGAGTTGACTAAGTCATGCATTTTTTCCCACTATAACATGATATTACTGAGGCAGCATGTTATGGTAGATAAAAATCTTGTCTTGGAGCCAGAAAAACCTGTCTCTGATATATACAGACTGTGTGTCCCTGCACAAGTCACTTAACCTATCAATTCTCTAGGCAGTTCTCTTAGGCTAGAACTTTCAGAGGAAGAACTGACCTGCATTGGCAGGAGTTTCATCTTCTAAGAGTTCTCTGTACCAATGAGATTACAGAGATCCAGGCTCTATCCTAAATCCCAGAAGTTCTTAACTTATCATGAATTGACTCCCAAGAAGTCTGTGGGTAGATTCCAATAGGACCATAAATTTAAATGGGAAATTACATCTTTATTTCATTATAATTATTTTCCTTTGTAATTTTATATATTTAATTTTATTTAGAAACATTCAGTTAAAGGGACAATAGGCTCCCCTAGATTTTCAAAGGGATCCATGATACAAAAATAGTTAAGAATCTCTGGTATGGTCTGTCCTTGCCTAACATGATTTTATTATGCTACTTTTAAAATATCATGGACTTTAATACAGAAAACTTAGAAGGATCAAGGTCCTGTTGACTTCTTGTCTATGCACAATATTGAGAATTTCTCCAAGACCATTTTGCTGTATAATTTTTTGTGTCTGTTTAGTACTTCACCAACCAGATTATAAACTCCTTGGGTATATGGAAATAGTTGTATACTTCTTCATAGCAAGTAACACAGTGTTAGGCACACAGGAGACATTCATTAAATGCTTTCGACTTGATTTTTTTGGAGAAGCAATTGGGGTTAAATTACTTGCCCAGGGTTACACAGCTAGTAAGTGTCTGAAGCTGGATTTGAGCTTAAGTCCTCTTGACTCTCCGGTGGCACTTACAAGGACTTGTATAAAATAGAGCCCAACCCCCAACAAGCTTATATAACTCATATGGAGAAACAAAGCCCCAATACATGAGAAGTTATATTATAATGTGAGTCAAATAGCAGGAATGCAAGGGTTGTCACAGCACAAGAATTTCCAAATGGGTGGTATAGACAAGGAAGGCTACAATTCTAGAAGAAAGAGTAGATATCACGGGGTAGGATGTTCTGGTAATGATTCATGAAAGAAGAGGGACTTAAATGAGGAGACACATAGGAAGGGAGAGGGTTATAAAATAATAATAGTTGACCTTTATATAACATTACAAAATATTCACAGAGCTATATACATGTATGTGTGCATGCATATATATGCACATATATAACCACACATTTGTGTATTGAATGAATACATACATATATACATACACACATGAGTGTGTGTGTTTGAGCCTTATAAAACTCCTATGAGTTCTATATTACAGGTATTATCATCACCATTGTATATTTAAGGAAACTGAGGTCCAGAGATTTGTGTCCATGGTTATACAGATAATAAATGCCAGAACCAGGATCTGAACCCAGTTTTTCTTTACTCCGGGGGTAAGTATCCTGTCTACTACACCAATTGCCTTTCAAGAACACTTGTTTTAGATAAGTACCATTGAGTTGTCCAGGGTAGTTCCTATAGACCATAGATTTAGAGCTTAAAAAGGATGTAGTCCAGTTCTCTTGTCTTAAAGATGAGGAAACAAAGGTGCACAGAAGGTAAGTGATTTACTCAGAGCTTATGTAGTTATTAAATATCCTCAGCAGGATTCGAACCCAAGTCTTTCTGACTCAACATACAATAATACCCCATCTACTATATCCCACCAAAAGCTTGAAAAAGGAATGAGAAGGTAGCTTGGCACAGTGGACCAGGTAATGGATTTGGAATCAAAGGACCTAGGCTCAAATCTTGGCTCTGCCACTTACTACCTGTGTGACCTTAGGCAAATCATTTAACTTCTCTGGGCCTCAGTTTCTTCATCTGTAAAATAGAAGAGTTGGGCCAGATGATTGCTGTGTTCCATTCCAGGTCTATTTTTACTATCCCATAATCCTATGATTCCTGGAGGGCAGAAGGGATTAATGAAGTATCCCTATTTGGCAAGACTAGAGAATTAAATTGGAGAGCAGCAGAGTATGTGATTGGGAAAGGAAGTTAAAGCCAGTTTGTATAGGGTCTTGAATGTTAGATGCAGGACTTTTTTCCTGCAGTCACTTAAAATTTTTGATTACAGAGTAGGATTTTAAAAGCAATTTTCTAGGAAGATTACTCTAAAAGGATACATTGGAGGGAGGGAGATGGTAGGCAAGGCAACTAGTTAGAAGATTCCATATGAGATGAAAAGGATTTTAGTTAGTCTTTAGAGCAGTGGTGTCAAACCCAAGTAAAGCATAACGAAGGATCCTTGAGGGTTACATATTGACTTAGAAAACCCCAAATTAATATTGTCTATATTTATCAAAATATTTTATAATATTTACATATTATGTTATTACAGATTTTTATATTATATATTTATATTTTGTTAAAAATTTCACTTACATCTTAATCTACTCTGGAGTATTGTGGGACTAATAGACCACCTAATATATGACACCTTTGATTAGGCCATAGATCTCACAGGGCACAAAGCAGGAGATAAAGAGGTGTTGACATTAAAAAAAGTATCATTCTCTAAGAACTCTCTTACATGCACTTAGTAATTTAGAAAATAACTTCTCTAACCAGTTTTTTCTTGTTCTATGTCCTGTTCTTAAAATATTCAAGAAGTATTTGTGATCACTAGTGTTACATAGGGTAGTTGATTTGGGGGTACAGTTTAGTGGAGGCATTTTGAACTTCTTCAGGAGGGCTGTTTTTGAGCCAGCTAACAAGCAAGGAAGGCTACATAATTTCATGGTTTAAAAACTCATGCTAGTGAAGGCAGTGCCATGAATTGGCCTTCTGTATAGGATTGCAGGTTTCTCTACGCTCCAAAGCTTCGTGATTCATCTGTAACCCTGTCTGACCATTTTTCATATGCTAGCTATTGATTCCAAGGGGGTACATCCTGGATCTATGCAAATTTGCCTTTGAAAGAGTTTAATTTTGGGTAAATCTTGCTTACAAGGGAAAATTTACTCTTCAAAGTCAGAAGAAGATATTTTGGATTTTTCCAATGGAATTATAGAATTTTCATGGTGTGAACACTCAAGCATTGGGACAAAGGAAGGAAAGAATGTGGTTTTATTAAAGGAGACATTTAGGGGTTAATCTCATTACTCTCCCGTGTTCCAAGATTACGGTTTCTTATTCTCTTGGATCCCTCTCAGGACTCTGGGAATTTTTTTTCCTCTTTTGGATATTGGGCTTAACAGAGCAATCGTCCCTGGATTCCTAATTTAGTTTCTTTATGGCCTTGAAACATGAGGATAGTCAACTTGATCAGAATAAATTCAGGAGTGGAAATACAAGGGTAGTGAATCCCCAGTCTTCCCCTCAAGCTGCCACAAGGAGCTATGGGGCTTGGACTACTTGAGAAGGAAACAAGAGTTGAGTGAATCTGAGTTAAGTGGGCAAGAAAGGTCAAGGTCAGAGAGGGTTGTATGGTTGCAGCCTCCCCTGGCTGGACCTGTTCCTGAATCTGCTCTCTCTGCTCAGGGATGCAGATGCCATGGCAAAAAACAGTGGAGAGACCTGCAGTAACCGCACAGGAAAGTACTAATTTTAAGTGGTTCCATTTAGCATTGGATCTCTAGAGCCTGTCTAAGGCTCTTGAGTCTCTATCTAAGGACTGGCCCTACTGGATGCATAAGTCAAATAGGTATTGTCTACATGCTTTTATCCTTTCTTAGGGATGACTTCCCTTCTCTATGAACTTATTTTTTCTGATCACCCCAGTTTATCAAGAGCATGTTTCCCTTCTTATTGCTGAAACATTTATTTTGTCACCCATTTGGCATTTGCCATAAAACTTATCATTCATTGGATAAGACCTTGAAAGCACCTTAGATAGCATTTAGTCTGTTCCTCCCCTCTTTCCTCAACTCCTCTCCCCATTGTACAGAGGAGGAAACTGAGGTCTAAAGGAGTTAAGCAACTTACTCAAGGTCAAACAGGTAGAAAGTAGCAGACCTTGAACTTGGACTCCGGTCTGCTTACTCCAAATCCAATGCTTCTTCCACCGCTCCTTAATGCGAGTTGTAAGTTATCTTTTTACCTGTATGTGCCTTATCTTCCTAATGAAATTGTCAGAGCCCCTCCCTTCTTTCCCTCTCTGCTTTATATTCCCTTACGGTGCCTCGTCCAGGGCTGGACACATAGTGGATGACCAATTAATATTTGCTGATTAATTAACTGCTTATCATCAAACCCTACAGAAGAATATTCTAGGTTTTGTTTTGTTCTGGACAATGTCTAGAGAGGACCAATATTTGTGTGTGTTTTTTTCTTTACTTTTTTATTGTTAACTTAATGATCATAAGTAGACACAATAATTTTCATATACAAAGAAAAAATAAAGTATTAGAAACTGTGTACTTCTGTTACCCAGTTTTTAAATATATGTATATATATATAATGTGATATACATATATACATAATTTAACAAGGTAGTAACAAAATTGCTCTGTTGGTATTACTTTGTGCACTTTTTTCCTGGGCGTTGCAATTTTATTGAGACTACAATTCTTTTGACTCTCACCCCTCATTCTCACTGCCCCTCCAAATAGAAGCTCTTCCCTTGTAAGAAACAAATATATTTTGCCAAGAAGAAGAAATAAACACATTAACCACATCTAAGAATGTGCCTCATTCCATACCTCTAGTTCATTACCTCTCTCTCCTAAATACTAGTGGAGAAAAAAAAGTGGAGGAAAAAACCCAGAATAGGGAGATAATTTAGTTTTGGTAATGTCTTTATAGAATGCAAAGGAGACAGTAGATATCAGAACTGCCATATTTTTTGGTTGATTTAATTTATGGCATTGTCCAGGTTGAGTAATCAAAGACTGAGGGAATAAAATGTATTTGCTGCATAGTAACTTAAAATAAATGACACCTGTTAAATTTAGAAATCCTGATTGATCAGTTAATTCCTATTTTTCTGCTAACAAAATCCAGCCTCAGATACTTACTGCTTGTGTGACCCTGGGTATGTAACTTAACCTCTTGTTTGCTCTAGGTTTCTCATCAGTAAAATGGATTTATATATAGCACCTATGTGAGAGGGTCATTGTAAGGATCAAGTGAGATGATAATTGTAAAGTGCTTAGCACAGTGCCTGGCACATAGTAGGTCCTATATAAATGTTAGCGATGATGATGATGGTGGTGATGATGCTAAGATTGGAGTGATAAGAGGTCAAATACCGATATAATGTAGGATTCTGAAGGATAAAGGAAAAGAAAATGAATTTAGATATAACCTGAGCCTGTTCTTAATATGGCCTCCTCCAGAAGAACGTAAAGTTCTTGGAGGCTAGGGGCCGTTTTTCATTATCTTTGCTTCCCCTATACCTAGCACAGGTTGAGATTCCCCATTTTGATTCTATGACCTGTGCAGTGCAAAACATTAAAGTAAGCCATAAAACTGTCAGGCAGTCAAATGTGTTAAATATGATTGCATGAGCCAATAGTGTTAAAAATTTGACTTACGACCTAGTTTTTGTATTAGCTCAATAACTGCCTCTTTGATTATTCCCTGATCAGTGGCAGTTCTAGATTCTGTTTCCTAAATCTTGACCATTTGCCTGCTTCCAATGAATCTTTCAAAGGGCAGTATATCTCATTGCTTGTGTGTCGTTGGTTAAATTATTTCCCCTTGCAGAAATACAATGTTCTCATCTGTAAAATGAAAGGGTTAGACTTATAAAGTCCCCTCCAACTCTAGACCTATGATGCTAGGTCTTCTGAACTCCTTTTGTCCTTATTTACACAAAGCAATCCTTTGCTAGTTTAAGTATAATAGCTTTCTCTGTCTCTAGCTCAGGTTTACATATCAATTTGTGGCTCCAAACTTCTTTCCCCTCAAGAGGAAAGAACAGTTGATAATGATCTGTTTGCCAGGGCTGAGTCAGGTCCCACTGGCCCAAGGACCTACAGTTTCTTCAGGGCCCACGCAGTGGTCCTGTCACAGCTGGAGTTGCCCACCCCACCCACTCCACTGCATCCTAATTACTACATTCCCTCCCTCACAGGATATGACTTTCCCTTTCTCCTACTCCAAGTGGTTATGCAAGAAGTGGGCAGACCTCTCTCTTAGGGATCCATAGAAGAATGAAGTGGAGATTGAAGAATGTGTTGCTATCTTAGAGCATTAAAAAAAAAAATGAGGCAGGTTGACTCTTGCCTCAGCCCTCAGCCAAGAACATTAGGGGACATGAGATCTGATCTCATCTTAACCACTGACTTGGAGTGACTCTGAACAAATCATTTAGCCTCTCTCTGATTTAATTTCCTCATCTATAAAATAGCAGATTGTGAAATGGCATGCTTGGATTACGTGTGTGATGGCTGGAGGAGTGCTGTGATGACTGGCATTAGGAATGCATAAGGGAAGGAATCCTGCTGGGAATCAGGATATCAGGATGCTTTGTTCAGTCATTGCAGTCATGTCCAACTCTTCGTGACCCCGTTTGGAGTTTTCTTGGTAGACATACTGGAGTTGTTTGCTATTTCCTTCTCTAGATCATTTTATAGATGAGGGAACTGAGGCAAACAGGGTTAAGTGACTTGCCCAGCATCATAGCTGAGAGTCTGAGACTGAATTTGAACTTGGGTCTTTCTGACTCCAAGCCTGGTGCTCCATCTACTGCATCATTTATCAGGATGTCAGACCTGTTCACACCATTGACCACATGGTTTTAGAGAAAGAATTGAGCTGGAGAAAAAGAGGAATTGTCTAGGTTCCCATCACAAATTTTTATCAAACCTCGTCCCATCTGCCTCTTCCTTCCTGTCTGCTTTAGGCCATAGATTATAGTATGTGAGAAGGAAGAGGAGGGGGAGAGGAGGAAGAGGATGTATAGAACCTTAGAAATGCTATTATATTTAATAATAATATGGTCTCTCCAGTCTGGTAATCATCACATTGACCTTTAAAGAATAAAATGTGCCTCAAATCACTTATTGATTCATTATGCTCTCTCATGAGGCAATTTATCTCATTTCATAAGCTCATAAGATCTTAGATCAAGGCCTAAAAGAGACCTCAGAGGCCATCTGGTCCAACCTTCTCATTTTACAGTTGAGGAAACTATTTGAATCATTTTGTTTTCAGTCAGTAAAATTGTTGGGGAGCGGAAAAAGTACAGGGGAGAATGCAGATAAGTTATTTTCTTTTGCTTTTGTCAGAGTTTCTCAAACTTTGAAATGAGAAGCACAAATATACCCCTTTTCCTTCTGGCAGTTTTTTTCTTCTGGTCTAACACCACACAATTTGATATGTGCTAGAGCTAGAAAGTCAAATGTCAATTTAGGGTACTGTTATAAGTAGGCAGGAGATAGGGACTGGACCTAAGATTCATTGGGATAGAGCGCTCCCAGGCGAGGAAGCTCCCTCTACTTTTCAGCTCAATGGCTCCTCTGCCATTTATGGTGTAGAAGAACTGCCTAGAGTAGTGGTACCAAAATCAAATAAAAATGAGGGCCATGAAACTGTACAGAAGGATCTCTGCAGGCTGCTTAGTGATTTAATTGTAAAATAAGATATTATCTATGTTTTATTGTGTTTTTTTTTTTTTGGTTACATATTTCCCAATTTCATTTTAACCTGGTTCAGGCCACATTCTGGAGTGTTGGGCCCTCATGGACAGAGAGCTTGACATCTCTGGCCTGGAGAACTAAGGAATTAATGAATGATGATCAATCACAGGCTTACTCTATGTCAGAGGTAGAATTTGAAGCCAGGTTTTCCTTACCTTCCTTCCTTCATTTGTTTGTTGTTCCTCCCTCCCT
>NW_027185889.1:8825616-8832968 GCF_028583685.1 Petaurus breviceps papuanus | reverse complement strand
CTCTCTCTCTCTCCCTCTCTCTCTTCCTCTCTCTCTCTCTCTCTCCCTCTCTCTCTTCCTCTCTCTCCCTCCCTCCCCCAAAATCAATAACTAGGTTGGGTAGTAGCATCTTACCTCCAATGCTGTTGCTTTTCTGGGGGGGGGGGAAAGAGGCAGTAGGATGGAAGGAAAATAGAAAGATTTGATGAATGCTCATAAGGGACAGAACTCAAATGTATTCCAATGCCACTGCTTTTATTCATGTGTTACTTCATCTAGGTAGTTTGACATAATTTTAATTCTACTTCTTAGCTATAAAATTGATAGGATCAACTTGTAATCATTAATGAATAAAAGTAATTCCAAGGTTTTATTTTTGGTTGCTTTACCCAGAGTGTTAGTGGAAAGAACACTGAATTTGAAGTGAGGGAACTTGGGTTCAAATCCTGCCACTCTACTTATTTCCTATGTGACCTTGAACAAGTCTCTTAAGTTCTCTGTCCTCATTTTCTTTATTTGCAAAATGACTTTCAGCTAGGTGGCATAGTAGACAGAAATCAGGACTTCAAGTGAAAAAATTCTGAGTTCAAATCCTAGCTCGGATAATTGCTGTGTGACCCTGGGCAAGTCACTTAATCTTGTTGGCCTTGGTCTGCAAAAAGAGGATGACAATAGCAACTACCCTGAATAATTGTGAGGAATCAAATGAGATAGGAAATATATATATATATATATATATATATATAAACAATACACACATACATATATCCATCCATACACATATGTGTGTACATGTACACACACATCCACACATGCCCCGCTGTTTCTGTTATATCATCCTCTCCAATGGAATGGAAGCCTCCTGAGTGTAAGAACTCTTTTTTTCTCTTTGTATCCTCAGTACCTAGCCCAGCACCTGGGTCACAGTAGGATCAACAATATGGCACCAGAAGGGACATCAAAGACCTTAGATAAGAAATCTTAAATGACTTGCCAAGTTCACACAGCTAGTTAAGCATGGGAGTCAGAGGTGAGCTTTTAACTCTGCAGCTAGGTCTCTTTCCACTGTTTCATGTTGCCTCCCCTAAGTCCTTGGTGAGTGTAAGTGGTATTGAATTATTGTTCTAGATAGGACCTATCCTTTGGGCAGGGGCCCTTTTAGCTTGAGGCTTCTGATTCAGCGAAGGGGTTCTGAATGTTCTGAATGTCACTGACTTCCAAGCTGTCTTCCCCTTCTTGCAGAATTGCCATTAGTTAGACTGATGTTCCCCACCCTCTCTGGCCCCAAAGATATTTAGGGCTAAATAATTGAATAGGATACATAAAGCGTAGAAAAATTTAAGAATCATGAATATTGACTTCTACGGCACATTGCTTCTATTAGGTGCATTTCCTTTTTGACCTTAAGACATCCGAAGTAGTATAAATATTTAACATCTTGGGAACAATTCGAATAATCTTAGTTTGTTCCAACATTAAAAATGCAGCAGCAAAGGAAAGGGCCTTTTCTCATAGAATAGAGACTCAGATGTGGACAAATATCACTTTCTTGTTCAGTTACAGGAGCCCAGAGCCCTTTCCCAAGAAACCATGCCTAGCATTTCCACCAAAGTGAATCAGTCTTAGGTTGGCCCTTCCAGCATGTGTCACACTGATGGCCATTGTTGAGGGAATCAAACCCCTCTCCCTGACCACTAAATTCTGTTGGGAAATGGCAGTCAGTGAATGGTCTCACTCAAACAGAAATATGTCTCATCTAAACCAGGGGGAGTTCTATTTGTTAGCCTGTGGGAGATGATGAGGTATGCCTTTAAAATGCTTTCTAAGGTGGGCAGGGAGTAAAAAAACAAACAAACAAAACGCCCATCACTTCTCTCTTATGCACAAATAAAGGCTCCGAGTTATCTCTGAACCATTAAGTGAGGATTTTGGCAGCTCTAGATCTTGCCAGAGTTTCCTCCTTAACTGACAAAACAAATAGACAGTTGCTTGAGACTTGGCATGCTGAATCCATGTGAAAATACCCTGATATTTAGCCCCGAGGCTGGTGAGGACAGATGGAGGGGAGCTCAAATTGATAAGGGGCTGACAGAGCCAGATAGGGGTTGTTGGCACTCTGCAATTGCTTATAACTAGAGTCCAAGAACTGCTGGGAGTCAGTGAGAGGGGATGTTCCCTTGATGTTTTGATATAATTGGCAATGGTGCAACTGATGTTGCAAGAAAGGAAACTGTCTCTAGACAAAAATTTCTTTCTGACTGGCATGGGTCCAGGATTAAATTGTGAACAGGAAAGTATGGGCACACCCCAAAACATCCTTGGTTAAGTTGCAGGTGTTGTGCAAAACCAAGTGGGAAGAGTGAATATTTTATTAGCTACATATTAAGTATATTTTGGCAGGTACTCTGACAGTTGCCTTCTATGTAATTCTGGTAGATTAGTATTGAAAACAAACTTTCACAGTCTTGGAGGACAATGAGACTTTTCCAAAAGTCTGTGGTAGAAGCAGGTATTACATCTGCTGGAGTCTTTTGTAAGAGGAGCTGAAATAAAGAAAGTCTAATGTGTTTCTGTAATGGTAGGCTTGGTGATAGATCAGTATAAAGATAGAGGATAGGCAGAACCAAACTACGATTAGAAGATGAAAGAGTTGGAGCTATGCAGCACAAACCTGCAAAGGATTCTGGGAATCATTGTATCCATTAGGTTCCTTGAACACATCAGTGGAAGTGTACTGCTGTGGCCACAGAGTCCAAATAGATGTGTATATGTAATTGGCAGACTTGTATTAAGACGACAGACAGCAGACCTTGGGGTCAGTAGCTTACAGACACAAGTTGTAGGACCCAAGAAAAGTCAATGCCCTGGGCAAATCTCTTAGACTATAGGTTGTGAACAATTGCTGATGTGAATTGGTAGAGTTTCCTTACCCTAGAGACAGGGACTAGATGTGTGATGTCAAGACTCTTAGGGAACACCTAGAAGAAGAAATTCCTGCTAATGCAGCTTGGCAACCTTCTTTAAAGCTTATGGTCTTATGGTGTCAAACTCAAATAGAAACAAATCCATACCATTTACATGATGACTTAGAAAACCACAAATTAACATTATATATATTGTATTGTATTTTTATTTATTTTGTTAAAATATCCCAATTACATTTTAATCTGCTCATACTTGATTTTTACAGAGGCTTGAGGCTGGGATGGGAGTTTGGCACCTCTGACCTAGAGCACTGGGAGGCTGTAACTTGCTTCGGGTCACAAAGCCAGAATGTATCAGAGGCAAGACTTGTAATGAGGTCTTCCTGGCTTGGAGGCTAGGTCTCTATCCACTTTTCAAGATACCACTTGTCTATATCCATATGGTCCATATTCATATCTATATCCATACATATGCACATATATACAAATGCACATGCATACAAATAATACATATATAATCATGTATACAATACACATATACATACACATGTATGTACACACAAATGTATACATGCCTATACATAAAATTGTATGTATATTTATATGTAAACATGCATGCATTGGTATGATTAGGAAAATAATTGAAAATGAGGTAAGAAACATTGTCTTGATTGTGTTCAAATTTGATGATTTGGAGTAACTGAACAAGTCACATGGAGTGCTGCCTTCAGTCTTGATCACCCAAGTAGTTAACACTGTGTTAATATGTGGAAGGCTAGATACATATGGCTCTGATCACTCCAGGTGAAGACAAAGATATCTTGGAAGTGGAAAAGTTCAGAAAAGAATAAGTGAAGTGATGGAGGGTAGAGGATCTTCTAAGTGGGGTGATGTTAATAAAAAAGCAAAGGGAAGAGATTTTTCAGGAAGATTGGACCTCATAGGAAATATGGTAAAATTATCTAAACTCTTAAAGGTATCAGAAGAGTAATTATGGAAATGAGGACTTGTTTCTATGTCTTAGGATACCAGTTTATGAGGGACTGTAGCTGGGGGGGTACAGGACAAAATTTGTTAAATGCAGCTCTAGAGCAATTTGAATGGTCCTGGTACTAGCTGCCAGGGGCATAGTTGAAGGTGGGGGGGATTTAGGAGTGGTTCCAGGAATATTTTGATTTTATAGACTCTGTTATGCTGACTAGGTGGAGCTGTGAGACTGAATAACGAAATGACTGAAAGATCCCCTTGGCATAGTCAGACTCACAAAAGAGAAATAAACACACCAGGTTAGAGACCTGGTCTGGGACCAGGAAGATGAATTCAAGAATTGTCTCTGACACATTGGTTATGTGACTTTAGGTAAGTCACTTTAACTTTTGAGTAATCTAGGCCACTAGTGCCCTAAGACTATAGACTTTCAGGAAGGTGCCAACTTGTACCCAGAGTTTAGGGAGTTTCCTCATCTGGTAGTTCCATGTTCTTGTGACATCACAGGTCCAATACTAGTCCTTAACCTATTTTCCATAAAATAATTTAGCTAAACTGGATGCTAGTAAAGCCACATTTGAAGGTATAAGGAATAGACAAACCATTGATGGGACTCCTTCATTTGCTTCCAACTTACTTTTCTGATCTTTTCTCATGTTACTTCTCTTCATACACTATAAGTTCAATTCATGGTGGTCAACTAACTATTCACTGGATCTTGCCTTAGTACATTTGCTATGACCCATACCTGGAATATATCACTCCTGTCATCTCAGTCTGTTTAAAACAAAAAGCAAAACAAAACAAAAAAGAAAAAATAACATGCTTCTCTTCCTTCAGGGTCTAGTTCATGGCCACCATTGCCATGAACCCTTCTCCAATCTCTCTGGTTGAGAGTGATTCCCCTCCCTCTTCAAATTTTTGTAGAACATATTGTCCTGATATTTTTGGTCATTGCTGCCCAATTTGTCCTTTGTCCTTATTGTTGTTGTTGGTCAGTCATTTTTCAGTCGTTTCTGACTCTTCTTGACCCCGTTTGGGGTATTCTTGGCAGAGATAGTGGAGTAGTTTGCCATTTCCTTCTTCAGCTCATTTTATAGATGAGAAAATTGAGGCAAACAGAGTGAAGTGACTTGCTCAGAGTCACACAGCCAGTAAGTGTCTGAGGTCAGATTTAAACTCAGGAAGAAGAGGCTTCCTGACTGTCTGCTGTCACACAGCAGACCCTTTGTCCTTATTATGTTCTTCCTAGTATAAATGTTTGGAGACTTCAGTTCCATATATGTGATGAATAGAAACCATCGCATATCATGGGAAAGGAACACCGATGTGTGTACTCTAAAGATAATACAATAGGATGACTAGTGAATGGAGCACTAGCCCTGGAGTCAGGAAGACCTGAGTTCAAATCCGGCTTCAGACACTTAACACACTAGCCATGTGACCTTCGGCAAGTCACTTAACACCAATTGCCCTGCCTTTCCCTCTCCAAAAAAAAGCAAAAAGCAAAAAAGATAATGTAATAGGAATGTTTTGTTCAAATGTGAATGTAATACATCATGCAGTGTAGTTACCTAGTGATTATGCTAAATCTACATACCTTTCCTCACTCTTTTTGATTCTGGAATCTTTCCCCCTATTTAAAGTCCATCTCTAATGACAGTTTTTTTCCCTATGCATTTTTTTTCTGAGTTCCTTTTCCCTATGTCTCATAATACTTTGAACCTTTTAAATATGTTGACCTTGCATTTTAATTCATTGACTAGATGGCATATTTCATCGCCAGACTGTACATTTCAGGAGGGCTATGATTACATCTCATTCAGAGTTTGCATCTCTCCCATCACCTAATTCAGTTGCTACTTAATATGCATTTACTGAATTGACCATTGAACTATCCAGAAACAAAACCTGTGTAGATAGTGTCACATCTGGAAACACCCTGGAGAAGTAATGTAGGATGTTTGTGTAGCTTCCTCTGCTCATAACCTTACCTGCAATTCATTCTAACATCAGTCTCCTAAAAGTTCATTATCCAAGGTTTCAAGGTAACCAATTCCCTCATACATGTAATCTCTCTGAGAATGGCTCAGACATACATATTGATATCGTTTGCTATTAACTAGTTACTGGAATTTTGGCAGTTTAGATCTGGAATGAATTTTAGAGTTCATCTAATAGCTCTCTCTTTTGCCTAAAAATTCAGTTTAATTAATTTCAATTCCATACAATTACCATACAATTTCAGTTCCATACAGTTACATGCCTACTATGTGCTAGGCATGGTGCCAGGTACAAGATGGAAAGACAAGAAAATCAGATAGCCCCTGCCCTCAAGGGAACTATACGAAGGGTGGGGTACAGCAAAATGTCCACAGATGAATAAATACAAAATACATGCTAAATAAATCAAAAGTAACTGGGTTGGGTGTGGGTGGGTGGGGAAGGCAGCACCAACAACTTTAGGAATTAGGAAAGGTTGTATGCAGGAGGCAGCATTTGATGAGACTTGAAAGGAATTACAAGAAATGGAGGGGATTAGGAGTGGGAGCATTATAGGCATGGGGGGGGTAGAGGAGCTAGGGGTATCCTTTGCAAAGACGTGGAGAAGGGAGATGGACCTTCCTATATGTTTGGTTGGAATGACATGTGCACAATGGGGAATTTTTTTTGTGAACAAAAATCATTAAGTTGTACTGTGTGTAAAGAATTATTCTTAGTTAGAAACTTTAGATAATTTAGTCTTTGCC
This sequence comes from Petaurus breviceps papuanus, assembly GCF_028583685.1. NCBI lineage: Eukaryota > Metazoa > Chordata > Mammalia > Diprotodontia > Petauridae > Petaurus > Petaurus breviceps. The sequence goes on along the minus strand of NW_027185889.1, from coordinate 8,826,328 downwards.
TTAAAGAAACTTAAAGATGAATAAGGAGATTAGATATCGACACAGTTATAATCCTGGAAGATCCTGGCAGCAATGGTTGGTATATCAGTGGGACATTTAGGGATGGGTAAGCAATTGAGAGAGAGAGAGAGAGAGAGAGAGAGAGAGAGAGAGAGAGAGAGAGAGAGAGAGAGAGAGAGAGAGAGAGAGAGGAGAGAGAGAGAGAGAGAGAGAGAGAGACAGAGACAGAGAGAGAGAGAGAGAGAGAGAGAGAGAGAGAGAGAGAGAGAGAGAGAGAGAGAGAGAGAGAGAGAGAGAGAGAGAGAGAGAGAGAGTGTGAGAGTGTATACCTGGTAGAGGGAACAGCATGAGCAAAGGCACCAAAGCAGGAAAGCAGAAGGTGTATTTATGAGGGAAAGAATTGCTCAGTTTGATTGCATTGTAGAGTGACTAATGTGAGCTAAAGGTAGAAGGGAAGGAAGGTACAAGTTGGTGAAAGACTTTGAATGCTAGGAAGCAGAGTTTGAAAGTCACTCCAGAGGCAATGGAGTGGCAAATCTATCTATCTATCTATCTATCTATCTATCTATCTATCTATCTATCTATCTATCTATCTGTCTGTCTGTCTGTCTGTCTGTCTGTCTGTCTGTCTGTCTGTCTGTCTAACCTTCTGTCCTTCTATCCTCCTATCTATCTATCTATCTATCTATCTATCTATCTATCTATCTATCTA
>NW_027185889.1:8824451-8825606 GCF_028583685.1 Petaurus breviceps papuanus | reverse complement strand
CTATCTATCTATCTATCTATCTATCTATCTATCTATCTATCTATCTATCTATCTATCTATCTATCTATCTATCTATCTGTGCATGCAGAAGAATAACAAAACCAGCTCTATGGCTAAGAAACATTGTTTTGGCAGCAGTAGGAAGGGTAAGTTGGAAGAAGTTTGAGAGTGGAGGAGGTAAGTTATAGCAACAATCCAGGCACATAGTAACAGGGGCTTCTATTAGAGGGGTGGCAGTGGGAATAGAGAGAGAGAAGTATGAATTTAAGAAAGTTTTTGGAGATAGAATTGACAGTAACACAGATAGCTAGTGCTTCGGGCTTTTTTTGCTGTGTCAAGCTTCTTTCCCTAATATTCCACAGCAATAGAACTACTCAATATCTAAATGGGCTGGCTAGTACCCAATAGTCAGTGTAAGATAAGGCTTAAGTATTTTCCCCACTTCAGCTCTGCGCATTATTATTTATATATTTGAGAACTAGTCATTAAATTGAAATTGTGGCCATCTTAGGAGTCATCGAGTCCAACTCCCTCATTTTATGGATGAGGAAACTGAGGCTCAAAGAAGTATCTTTTCCAAATTCACTTATGTAATAAATGATAGAATAGGGATTCAAATCCAGACCCTCTAACTTAAAAAACCATAACCCTTTTCACTACCTCACATTGCAGCCCTCTGTTTTGGGATTACCAAGGATTATTCTAGCCAAGACATAGTCTCTATAGGGCTTCTCTTGTTATCAAATCCTGTATATCTTGAAAATTATCATACATAGTAATTCATAGCATTGGATTCAGGGACCAAACAATGGGGTTCAAATCCTGCCACTGCTATTCACATGGTGCTCGACTTGGGAAAATCACATAACCTCTGTAAGCTTCAGTATCCTTACATGTCCTCATTGGGGAGGGTTGGAGTAGCTAGTCTCTAAAAGCCACGTTCCTATGATCTAAGGTTATAGTGGTGCTCTAGGTGTCAAAGTCAAATAGAAACAGGAACCATTTGACCATACATAAGGATTTCCACATTTTGACTTAGAAAACCACATGTTTATATTTTCCTTCCTTCCTTCCTTCCTTCCTTCCTTCCTTCCTTCCTTCCTTCCTTCCTTCCTTCCTTCCTTCCTTCCTTCCTTCCTTCCTTCCTTCCTTCCT
>NW_027185889.1:8824281-8824351 GCF_028583685.1 Petaurus breviceps papuanus | reverse complement strand
CCTCCCTCCTTCCTTCCTTCCTCCCTCCCTCCTTCCTCCCTCCCTCCTTCCCTCCCTCTCTCCCTCCTTC
>NW_027185889.1:8805895-8824271 GCF_028583685.1 Petaurus breviceps papuanus | reverse complement strand
GGCATGTATTTGATGCCTCTACTCTTAAGTTCTCTTAAGTGCAGAATTTACACTTAAGCTCAGTTGATACTGAGCTGCTTTGGTGTAGAGATTCATTTTTGGGAAATCTCAGCTCTGAGATTCTTTGGTCTTCCTTTCATCATCTGTAGGGCTCTCCTTGGAGGGTGCGAGAAGGGAAGGGATCACCCTTTTTTACTAGAGGCTGCATGGTAAAGTGGTTAGAGCATTATTATTTAGAGTCAGGATGACCCAAGTTGAAATCCAGCCTCAGCAACTTATTAGCTGTGTGACCCAGAACAAGTCATCTAATCTCTTTGTGACTCAGCTGACTCATCCATAAAATAAGGGGATTAGAAATGATGGTCATTAAGGTTCCTTCTACCTCTAAATCTATTATCCTTTCTTCTCATTCTCTCTTCTCCTGAATATAAACTCCTGAGGGTAGGGACTGTTTAATTTTTGTCTTTGTCTTCTCAGTATTGGGGGCAATTAGGTGGCACAGTGGATAAAGTACTGGGTTTGGAATGAGTAAGACTCATCTTCCTGAGTTCAAGTCTGCCCTCAGACACTTATTAGTTATATGACCCCGGGCAAGTCACTAATCTGGTTTGCCTCAGTTTCCTCATCTGTAAAATGAGCTGGAGAAGGAAATGGCAAACTACTTCATTGTCTTTGCCAAGTCGGGTGATCCAACAGCAACAACAATGACAATAATTCTCAGTATTGTATGTCTAGCTAAGTGCCTGGGACATATAAAGTAGTACCTTAAATGTTTGCAGAATTGAATGAAATCTCTTCTCACTCCCCCATCTTCTCATTCTATCCTGAAGTAGGGTTCACTATCTCCCAATTTTGGATAACTAATCATTATAAATCAATTTATCAGTTAATCAATGAACAAATATTTATTAAATGACTCTCATCAGCCATTCATTGGGCATACAAAGACAAAAAAAAAGAAGCAGTTTCTGTCTTCAAATAGCTTATGTTAAATTAGGGCAGAAACCATAAGTAAATATATGTATATATATATATATGCATTGATATGTGCATATGTATATGTATGTTTGTGCATACACAATATAAAGAGAGCTGTCCTAGGAACCTGTATTTAATAACAGATAGTAGTTGCTAGATTGGTAGCTAAGTGGCACAGTAGATAGAGTGCTGAACCTTGGAGTCAGGAAGATTGAAGTTCAAATCTACCCTCAGACACTAGCTATATGACCCTGGGCAAGTCACTTAACCTCTGTTTGCTTCAGTTTCCTCATCTGTAAAATGAGCCGAACAAGAAAATGGCAAACCACTCCAACATCTTTGCCAGAAAAACAAACCCAAACCCAAACTCATGGACAGTAGTGGCATGATATGGTCCATGGGGTCACAGAGTTGGAAAGGACTGAATAACAATAAGAATGCATTTATGTAGTGTTTTTAAGGTTGTTTGCAAAGTGCTTTATAAATATTATCTCATTTTATTATCCCAACACCAGGAGGAAGGTTTTATTTTTATCTCTATTTTATAGTTGGGGAAACTGAGGCAGAAAACAGTTAAGAGACTTACCCAGTGTCACATTGTTAGAAATCATCTGAAGCTGGATTTCAACTCAGGTCTTTGAGGACTAGTACTCTAGGGCTGTATCAACTAGCTACTTCACTTTTTTTTTGCACTTAATAGCATTTTTTCTAATTACATGTAAATATATTTTTCAACATTCATTTTTGTAAGATTTTGAGTTTCAAATTTTTCTCCCTCTCTTCTTTCCCTCCCCTCTCCATCAAGATAGCAAGCAATATGATATTGGTTATATGTGTACAATCATATTAAATGTATTTCCACATTAGTCAAGTTGTGAAAGAAGAATCAGAAAAATAGGGGAAAACCATGAGAAATTAAAAAAAAACCCAAAGTGAAAATAGTATGCTTCAATCTGCATTCAGACTGCATATTCTTTCTCTAGAGGTGGATAGCATTTTCCATCGTGAGTTTTTGGGAATTGTCTTAGATCATTGCATTGTTGAGAATAGCTAAGTTTATCAGTTGATCATTGTAAAATTTTGCTGTTACTGTGTATAATGTTCTTCTGGTTCTGCTAATTTCACCCAGCATCAGTTCATATAAGTCTTTCCCAGGTTTTCTGAAATTCACCTGCTCAACATTTCTTATAGGAAAATAGTATTCCATTACATTCATGTGCCACAATTCAGCCATTCCACAATTGATTGTCATCCTCTCAATTTCCAATTCTTTGCCACCACAAAAAAGATGCTATAAACCTTTTTGTACATGTGAGTCCTTTCACCCTTTTTATGGTCTTTTTGGGATACAGACCTAGTAGTGGTATTGCTGATTGATTTTTAATTTCCTCTATCATATCACTGAACCTCTCAGCTCTCTAAGACTCTAAATTGTAGAGAACGTGCCCTGGAAGGAATTCCCTCATCTGGGATTTCCCCATACTGATGAAGCTACAGGTGCAGTCCCATCGGTTTATGTTAGGGGTTCTTAATGTATGTGATGGTCTCCTATGGCAATCTGGTGAATCCTAGGGACCCCTTCTTTGAATAATTCATTTAAATGCAGAAAAGCAAATAATATAAAGTATTTAGATTTATAAATAGCTATCTATCTATATCTCTGTCTATTTATAAAACAAACTTGTAGTCACCAGTGTAGGAACCTCTACACACATATACACACATATACACACATATACATATATATGTATATATCTATATCTATATATACATATATATGTATACACATACACACACACACACACACACACACACACACACACACACACTTTGGGTTAGTAGTGTTTCCGGTGCTGGATTTCCAATTTGAGCTGCTCAAAAAAGACACAAGAAAGGCAAATGAGAGAGGAAGTTTAAATGAGGGTAGAGTGTGAGAAACTTTGAGAGAGATAATAATGAGAAGAGTAAGAGGAAGCCCAGAGTAGCGAGTTCTGCAGTATCACTGTTCAGTCATACATGATAAAAATGCATATTGAGGAACTGAAATTAGAATTCTTGGTAACCTTGGGAACAGGCACTGTTATTGCTCAATTGTTGTAAAAAAAAAGGAAAGAAAGAAAGAAAGAAATCCTGGAATTTTTGTGAAATGGAAATGGCCGTAACTCTCTAGCTTCTGAGTCCAAGAAATGGTAGAGAACCTTCTCTTGGATGTCTCGGGTGAAATGTGAGAAGCTGCAGAAACAAGGCATTCCCCAGTTTTCTCTCTTTTAAATATGTCTAGGCTCTTTGGAGATGTTTCCATGGTTCAGATTTTTTTTTTAATATGCTTCGTTCAGATGGGGCATGTCCAGGGTTTTCTTATGTGTCCATAACTTTCAATTTCCTGCCTGGGCAACAATCTTCCCTATTTAGAAACTTTTCATGAGCTGGTCCCTTGGAAAAAAATGCCTGGGGAGGATGTAATTATCCTAGTCTCTGGGTACTCAGGCTAATTTTAGAAAGAGGGTGGAGGAGTCAGAGGCAGAGCCATATTTCTAAAGAGTGTGCTATGTCGTAGTTGAAGATTTGCTGAAGTTTCTTTGTGTCAAAATTATAAGAAAATGTTCCAAATGGACTTTTTAGGACCCTGTTCCTTTTTCTATCTGAAGAATTCTGCTGGGGCTCAGGGATGAGTATATATAAATTAGACTCCTAGAGTTTTAAGAAACCTTTCTAGTCTTCCAGTTCACCATAGCCATTCAGGAGTCCCGCAAGGATATCTACATTCCCATGTCTATGATATCCCGTAGAATGATATGTAGATTCTATTTCAGCAACAGAGATGAGCATCTCACTAAGAGGCAGAGTTAAGAGTGCAGAATTTGTAATCAAAGGTCCTAGGTTCAATTTCCATCCTAATAACTACCTGTGAGACCACTTGAACACTCTCTGCCTCAGTTTCTTCATCTGTAAAATAGGGGCTTGGACTAGATGTTCTGTAAGATCCCTTCTAGCTCAAAATCTATGGAACTTCTGAGGCAGACAAAAGACAAAAGAAAAACATTTAGTAAGTGCTTTCTATGAGCTAGGCACTGTCACATTAGATTGTAAACTCTTCTCATTTGATTGCAAGCTCCTTGAAGGCAGGGACTATCTTTTGCCTCTTCTTGTATCCCCAGCACTTGGCACAGTGCCTGGCACATAGGAAGTGCTTGATAAATGTTTTTGTTTGTTTGGGCTTTACAAATATTATTTCATTTGATCTTTACAAAACCCCTGAGAGGCAGATGTTATTATTATCCTCATTTATAGGAAATTGAAATTGACAGAGGTTAAGTGATTTGCCCATGGGCACATGGTTCTTAAGTGCCAGAGGCTGGATTTTAATTCAGATCTTCTTGTCTCCAGGCCCAGTACCAATGAGCTGCCATTTTCTTTTTGGATAGCTCTCATTTAACATTAGGGAGTTCTTCTTTGTGGTGACTTGAAATCTGCCTTCCTATACCTTCAATTCTCACACTGCTTATACTCACACTCCATTCTCTGGAGTCATTCAGATGCAGTTTTGATACTCCCTGAAATCTCTTCCAGCTGAAATTTCTTTCATTTGGGGCATTTTGCCCCAGTTTAGAGAAGAGCTTTAAAAGATTTGAAGATCTTCAGGGTGGCTAGGTGGCACAGTGAATAGAGCACCAGCCCTGGTGTCAGGAGGACCTGAGTTCAAATCCAGCCTCAGACACTTAACACTTAATAGCCATGTTCCTTGGGCAAGTCACTTAACCCCAACTGCTCTGCCCTCCCCCTCAAAAAAAAAGCAAAAAGAAAAAGATTTGAAGAAGTTTAAAAATTGAAAATTCATTTAACAAACCATTAAAGAGTTGGTTCAAAGAGTTGGTTCGTTGAATATTTTGAATATCTCCTATTTTATAGATGAGGAAAAGATTTAGTTGAATTGTCATGGATCAGTTGGGGGAACAGATTTTCAAAATAAATTTTTCAACAAAAGTGATTAGGAAAACTAACAATACGTATGCTTATGAGAGAGAGAGAGAGAGAGAGAGAGAGAGAGAGAGAGAGAGAGAGAGAGAGAGAGAGAAGGAAGGAGGAAAGGAGGAGAGAGAGAGACAGAGACACAGACAGAGAGACTGAGAAGCCAGAGAGAAGCAGAGACAAAGAGATAGAGATACAGGAACAGTGACAGAGAGACCAAGACAGAAAAACAGAGAGAGACACAGAGACAAAGAGAAATAGAGACAGAGACAAGGAGAGGGAGAGAGATACAGAGAGAAGAAAAAAAAATGAGACCTAGAATATAAAAAACACGGTTTGCTGTTCTAACTCTTTAGATACACAGCATGGAGAGTTTGGAGAGGTAGGTGTTCACACCTGCAAATTTTAATGTACTTCTCACTGACTGTGAAATGTAGCCCAGAGGAAAAATATGGTTGAAGGTTTGAAGGTAAGGTCTTTCTCTTCAGTGTCCCTAAGAACAAATCGTTAGGAACTTTTTTGGAGCTAAAATTAAGTTGAATTTTTGAGTGACTACTTCTTATAAAGCATTGGGTTAGATACAGAAGGAATTTTCTCTCTCCTCCCTTCTTCCCTTCCTCCCTCCCTTCCTCCCTCCCTTCCTCCCTCCCTCCCTTCTTCCCTTCTTCCCTTCCTCCCTTCCTCCCTGCCTTCCTCCCTTCTTCCCTTGCTCCCTTCCTCCCTCCCTTCCTTCCTACTTTCTTTTTTGCAAGAGGGAGATAGTGGAGATGAGGCTGGTGATTTTGTGGTAGTGAACTCCTACCCCTGTAGGTCAGCCCCTTCTCTATAACTTATAGTCTTAGACTGTGATCTGGGTACTGAGAAGTTAAACAATTTGGATAACAAGTACATGTCAGGTAGGTCGTGAATGCAAGTCTTCCTGAATGAGGCTAGCTTTCTACCCACTAGTCCAGGTTGTCTTTTTATATTTATGGACATACAGAGATAAATGAGACACAGTTCCTGCCCTCACATAGCTAATACTTAGTAGCTTTATTTATTTTCTTGTTTTTTTTCCCCTTGAAATTTATTTATTCACCAAATAATATGTAACATAGATGAAACAACAAACTCCAAATACTGTAAATAACTGAGCAATAATTTTGCATGATTGTATATGAAATATGTAATAGTACTCTTTGATTATTTACCAATGGATAAAATAGATGAAGGCCACGTAAATTAACTTTAAGAGATAGAATCCATATTTTCTATTGTCTTTTCTATTATGTCAAGATCATAGACCTAGAAGGAACCTTATAGACTATCTAGTGTTCAACACCCTCATTTTACAGGTGAAGTAATCAAGACTCAGAGTGGTTAAATGACTTTCCCAAGGTCACACAGACATTAAATATTAGAGGCAAGATTTGAAAGAATAGAGACCCTTTCCACAAAAATATCACACTGCTAATTCACATTAGGCTCCTTTACATAGCTGAAATCAGTGTCCTTATTGTCCTTTTTTTTCCTCCCCTAACAGTGAGAAGTAATGGTTTTCTGATATCTGTAACAGCTTGAAAAAAAAGGAGAGCAATTTGAATGCGTGTGCCATCAGTGACAGGTAAATAAATGTATTTCCAACTTATGCCGTTCTTTCTCTAGTTGTGATGAAAAAAGGTGATACTGTTAGTTTTTAATCATACAAGGTAGGTTGCTTCATTTTCTGTTTTTGTAGATTTCTTTTGTGTACTCAGATTTTTGTTTTATGGTGAAAATTACATTAAGAAGAATGTGAATTTTAGACTGTATTTAGCCAGAGCTGGTAGTCAGCTGCAAAGTAGATGCACTTTTATTTCAACCTAAACTGGTCAATAGATTTCTCTTCGAACAATGACAAGTGTTAGAAATTATTTTGATTTCATTTTCTTTTTGGACTGGATCTGTGACATCCTTGGCTTAGGGAATCCTGGGTGAGGAAACTCTGCCTCACTATGCAAAGGCATTTCTTCCCTATCCTGCCTCCTTGTTGAACGAAATGACCTGAATCCCTTACCTCCTTGTCCTATCACTGATCATGTGCTGTCAAATCCCAACCCTGAATAACTCCCATCACCCAAGTCTTTCAGCCCTATTTAGGTGCTATTGAATGGAATTGGGGAGGGGGATAATGAAACTGTGTCAAGTGGATCTACCATGAATTTATTTTCACTAATCTTAACTGGGTCTTTGCTGAAACAAGGAGATCATTTCTTCCTACCCACCTGATTTCTTATCCCAATCTCCACAGTGGTTGTTCCATCCTTTCTCTTCTCCCCTGAAGGCTCCTATAATACCCCTTTCCTGAGGACCTCATGTCATAGTCATTGGAAGTTCTGAAACCATTCACCGAGAGCTCTCCCTTCTCCTCTTGCCTCAACTCACATCACTCAGACATTTTCTATTATCTCTTTTAACCTGTTCTTAGATGAAGAAGTGACTCTTCTCTTAGCTGTGGTCAACCACTCCTTATGTGCCCCTAATCCCGTTCCTTCCTGTCTTTTCCAGCAGACTGCTCTTTTTGTCATCCCCATTCTCTCTCCTATTTTCAGTCTTCCACCACCTCTTGGCTCCTTATAAACATCTCTATGTCTGTCCCACCATTAAAAAGACCTTCCTCCCCCCTGCTATCTCCATAGCTACTTCCCCATATTTGAATTTCACTTTGCAGTCGAATTGCTTGTGAAAACTACCTCCTTGGGCTCCTTCTCCTTTCCCACTTTAAAAAATTCTCTTCAATTTGACTTGCAATCAAATTGTTCAATTGAAATGGCTCTCTCCAAAAATATGCAGCTAAGTGGTGCAGTGAATAGAGTGGCTGGCTCTGGAGTCAGGAGGAACTGAGTTCAAATCCAGCCTCAGCTATTAGCTATGTGACCCTGGGCAAGCCACTTAACCATGTTTATCTCAGTTTCCTCATCTGTAAAATTAGTTGGAGAAGGAAATGGCAAATAACTCCAGTATCATTGCCAACAAAACTCCAAATAAGATCACAAAAAGTCAAACAATACTGAAATTACTGATCAACAACTATCCAAAATTACAAATAAAGCCTTATTCACCAAGTCAAATGACCTTTTCTTAATCCTCATCTTTTTGACTTCTCTGTAGCCTTTGATACTTGATCATCATTTCCTCCTTGATTTTCTCTCCTATCTGGGATAGAAGCTTCCAATCTATAGTCTTCCATTGGACACTTAATGCTCTTCATAACTGGCCCCTTCTTTCCTTTTATTCTTTTCACCACATTCTACAGCTTCTCCACTCTGGCCTACTAGGTGGTGCTTCCATAAGATCAACATCTGTTGCCCACTGTGTACTGGTTGTCTCCCATACATAGAATACTGCTCCTGGGCACCTCTGCATCTTAATTTCCCTAATTTACATCAATACTCAGCTCAGATACTGTCTTTGATTGAAGGTTGTTCCCAGTATCTCTGCTGCTAGTGCCTTCCCCTCTCTGATTACTTTCTCTCCACTTTGTATCAATTACCAACATACATTGTTATTTTCATGTTGTCTCTTCCATTAGACTATGAGCTCCCTGCCGCAGGGAATATTTTTGCCTACCTTTGTAACTCTGATGCTTAAGGTAGTACCTGGCATATAGTAAGCACTTAAAAAATGTTTCTTGACAGAACAGCACTTACTCTGCCATTTATAGTCTTTTGCCCAGGCCCCTGAGATGTTAAATTACTTGTCAATGGTCCCACAGTCAGTATTTGTTAGAAACTGGATCTGAACCGAGGTCTTCCTGATTCTGAATCTGGCTATCTACTATGCTTTATTGCTCCTCCTTATTAAAATAACATTTTTGTTGTTGTTGTTCAGTTGTGTCCAATTCTTAGTGACTTCATTTGGTGTTTTCTTGGCAAAGATAGTGGAGTGATTTACCATTTCCTTCTCCTTCATTTTACAGATGAGGAAACTGAGGCAATTAGGGTTAAGTGACTTGTCCAGGGTCAAACAACTAGTAAGAGTCCAAGACCAGATTTAAACTCTCCCCAGGCCCAGAACTCTATTCACTGTGCTGCCTAATTGCCCCTCACAATAAAGCATAGATAATGTTAATATGGGATTTTTTAAGGCAATGCGTTCCTGTAGAGATACTTAAGTACAGTTTAGTGGCCCCTATTTCTATCTGAGTTTGCTATTACTGTTCTAGATAATTTATATAGTTGATCCCAGGATAGTTTTAATCAAGCTTCATGCCTAATAATGTTTATGTTTCATGGGTCTTGGTAAAGGGATTCTATGCATTAGAGATCTCTGGCCCTCATCCTAAATAGAGCTGTAAGTGGCCTTGAGACTGTAAGATTTTGGAAGACTGTTATCCTTAGAAGTAGTCTGTGTAAGCAAGTGTAATGGCTAGGAGGATGTTATTCTCCTTGCAAATACATGCTTGATTTGGCCTGATCAGGCACAAGTATAATGATATGTTAAACATATTGATGGGTAGATAGGCTTTTGGGTGTGTGAAGAGGGTGCCTTAAATAGATATAGCTTATGCTTTCCCCTGGAGAATTTCCTTGGGGTTTACTTAAAGAGAAATCAAATCACTGGAGGTAAAATTGGAGGTGATTAGATTTCTGGTAGTGGATAGTCTGGGCCTGGAATCAAGAAGATTCATCTTCCCGAGTTCAAATCTGGCCTCAGACACTTACTAGCCGTGGGATCCTGGATAAGTCACATAACCCTGTTTGCTTAAAATTCCTCATCTATACAATGAACTGGAGAAGGAAATGTCAAACCACTCCAGTATCTTTACCAAGAAAACCTGGGGTCACGAAGATGGGGTCACGAAGAATCAGATGCAACTGAAATGACTGAACAACACATTCCTAGTTCTTTCACATTAACAATATTGTGATATTTGGAAAATTAACTTTTATCGTTGTCAAACTAGCCGCGCCTGTTTTTCTGAATTTATAATACAAATATGTCTATACATAACGACCAATTCACAGTCTTACGGTATTTTTCTACCATATGCAAGCATTAGGTGATCATATAGCCGAGAATAATATCCCTATGTTACAAATTACCAACTATTCCTAACAGAAAGATTCTGTAACTTGGAGGTTAACTATGAGATCATGAATCACATATAGAATTGTGTCCCTATTCAGTCTCAGTCTTTTGTTAAGATCTCCTGCCAATATCATATTTTAGGCATCTCCTGTATAGGGATGAAAGTAGAGATGTAGTTCCTGGAGGTCTCTCCCACTTGTGTGACCCTAGAAAAGCCAGCCAAGATTCAAGGCATTCTATGTTTTAGTACTAGGGGTATGCTAGAGTTAGCCCTGACCAACTTGTTTAATTTCCAATGTGAGAGTTTATATTTTGGAAATTTGTAAAGGCTACAAATCAAGGTTTGATTTCTTGTTTTGTTGATTGCCTAGACAGTGATGGAATGTTAATAATTCAGATTAAACTTAAAAGTATGTCCTACGTTTTCAGAGAGCTGGTTGTTTTACCAACATACTCCTAATACATACCCATTTAAATCCTTAATTCAAAGTCTCCTAACATATTTAGTTTGGCCTGATCAGGCACATGTTTAATTATCTACTAAATGGACCAGGGGAAAATAGGTGTTTTGGTGTGTGAAGAAGATGACTTAAATAGATATGGTTTATGCCATATGTCAGCATTTTTAGCATATCATTAAACTTATGTTAGATTAGGACAAACCAAAGATTTAATTATATGAAGAATGACATCTTGATAATTTAAAACAAAAGATATTAAAACAAACAGCATATCAAATAAAATGACAAGAATAGATCTGAGCACCTCCACCCCATACAGGTATGGGATTCATTCTCCCACAGTTTACTACCCCACTATTGGACAACAGCACATATGTAGAATATGGACACATATATGGAGGGAACACACATAAAAGATACTTGCTACTCTCTGCTCCCATGTATTAGGCTTACAAAACTAGAAAGCCTCTCTTATACCAGGGCAGGCTGATGGCCTCTTCAAATTTAAGGCTATGAGTCACCACATTCAATCAGAGAGCCAACAGAACCCAGGAGAATGCCCCAAATGGTGGTTAAATCTCTTCTTTTAGTGGCTTTTTTCAAGGTCCTTGTTCCCTGATAACTATCTCATTTGGGGTTAGAAAATCCCATATGGGGTGGTTTCAACCCTAGATTTATACTTTAAAATCCTATTAAGTCCTATAAAGCTACATCCCCTAAAACCATTTCAAGGAGCTGCCTGCCCAGTCCCTCATTCATCCCCACCAAAAAAAAAAAAAAAACAAAACAAAGCAAAGCAAAAGAAACCAGTAGGAGGTAGTGATGAGGGATGGCTCCCAATAGGTTCAGCAGGAACTCTGATCTTATCTAAGACCAGAAAGCCTGCGATTCAGTCTTGAAAGAATTCAGTAAGCTCAGGCTAACTTGGAGTCAGAGTTGTAAAAGTTTATTATACACCTTACAGCAGGCAAGGACCCTTAGGGGACCTGCAACCTTAAAGGGGTAGAATTAAGATTTATATGGAATCATCCATAGTAGAACCTGTGCCAATTATGCTAACTAGGTGATTAAGGGCTGATGGAGAAGTGCCCAGTCTGCCACCCATCATTGTCATGTTTGACAAGATTGATGTCTGGGAACCAAGGGTAACTGGAGACTCAGGGGATAATAGACTAAGGAGTTAACCCAGAGATAGGGTCCTGAAGGATTCATTGAGGCAGCCAAGGAGTCAACCTAGAGATAGGGTTCCGAAGGATTCATGGGGTCAGTGGAACACTATACAAGGGGGAGATGATAGTTGCCTAAGCTGGAATGTTTATAGATATTTTAGTGAAGGATTCATAGGAATAGTTTGTTATTGTTCCAAGCTGAGATAGTTGTTGCTGGTCAGAGTTATTGCTCTGAAGCTAGGGGCAGGGGGAGAAGGGGCAGAGTTAATGCTTTGAGACTGGGGTGGGAAATGGAGTGTGATTTTACAAACTGGTTTTACAGACTGATGTTACAAATACAGATCCCAAGCACCCCATCATTCCTGATGTTACAAATTGGTATTACAAATTGAGTTTACAAATAGATTTTACAAACATAGATCCCAAGTACCCCATCAGTAGGGGCCATCGGTTTCACCTCAGTTCTAAGCTTCACCCTGTTTAGTAGGCAAATAGAGCTAGAGTAATGGACCTGGAGCCAGGAAGATCTGAGCTCCAAACCTGCCTCAGACAGGAACTAGAGGTGGGACCCTGGGCAAGTCACTTAACCTCTGTCAGCATCAATTTCCTCATCTGTAAAATCAGGTTGATAGTAGTGTCTACCTCACAGAGTTGTAAGGACAAAAAACCTTAAACTGCTATATAAATGCTATAAAATTATGTAAGAAGTCATATAATACTATCACATGTGGTATTTATAGCAATATAATAATTTTAACTTTTCCTTGTCTTCCTTCCCTTCCTTCTTCCCTCCTTTCTCCTCCCCCTCCTCCCCCCTTCCTTATCCCTCCTCCTTTCTTCTTCCTCTCCTCCTCCTCCTTCTTCAAAATAAGGCTAAGTGAAGCTGGCAAGGTTCATATTCTTGCGTTTATTTTGTGTATATATATACACCAGCAACAAATTCATGTCATCTTTTTGCTCTAGTCTACAGCTTGGTGGTCTTCTTATAGAAATAATTTAAATATCAGAACTATGAGAAGTGCAATAAAAGGAAGGAACCCTTCAGATTTCATTTTCACGTGGAACTTTCTTGAGAGAAGCAAAGCAATACAATAACTATAAAATTGGTATGATCTTCTCCAATGTTAATATTTCTATGAATTCATTACCATTCAAATGATAAAATATGGCCATTAGCTCAGAAATATATGCCTCTAAGACAGTCAAGACATAGCTGAATGTCTCTTTTCATTTTTTCACATGCATCCAGTTTATTTAAAGAAGCAAGAGTTCATTCACACTCAAAGTGGGTCCATTTGGGTGCTTGAATTAATAATTTCTCCCCACTAAGAGTCACAATGCAGGCAGTGCTAGAAGTGTAGCCTGGAAGACCTTGAATTTGAATCCTGCCCCAGATTCCTATTAGCAGTGTGATCCTGGAAAAGTCATTTAACTTCACTGAGCCTCGGTTTCCCCATCTGTAAAATGAAAATGATGATGATAAACCTCTCTGGGTTTTTATGAGGATCAAATGAGACTAGTACATGTAGAACACTTTGCAAACCTTAAAGCAATATACAAATGCTAGCTATTATCATTTTTAAAGGGTTAATCAAGGAGAATATTGTCCGTGGCAAATATTCTAAAGTGTTCTAATAGGTCTTGGAGGATCCACCAAAAAGTTGGATTTATGTTTGCTAATAAAAGAGTGTTGGAGTAAATGATGGCGAGCATCCTGGGATAGAGAAGCCCCCAATTTGTGTGTGGTTCTCATCTTTGACTTGCGGTTCTAGCATCTGAAGACCTGGAGCGCTAATGTTTCATGCTTACTCAGCAATAAGAGGTTGTGAAACAAAAAAATGAACACAATTGAGTCGTGGTGGGTAAAGGAAGGAAGACAAATGAGATGAGATTGCTCGTTGATGACACCCCCCAGAGTTGCTCAACAGTAAGATCTGACAGGCACCATTAGAAAAAGGAAACATTTTGGCAGAGTCAGCCACCCCCAACATCCCTCCTCAAAACCCAGTTAAGAAATCCCCACTGATAGATGAGTTATTTCCTCTTTTTGCCTCATGAGTATAATGAGAAAAGAATGGGCCCTGAAGCTAAAATATTAATATTAAGAAACATTGGCATGGGTAACATGGGGAATAGTATAAAGAGATACAAAAAAAGATCAAGAAATATGTTGGACTTCTAGATGCCCTATTTGGGTACTCTTTATATGTTTTATTATATATTTAAGCTGGCTTTTAAAAAAAGTAACAAAGTCACAATTCTTCTCTGCCTAGCATCTTTCTTTGATGCCATGTGCATTCCATATGATTGGGTGACTTCCCTTATCTTACCTTCCTCCAGCAAAAAAAGTAACCAAATGACAATGGAACCTTCACTAGACCATGCCCTGTACATCCTAGTTACCATCCACTTTTTGTCTTTTTCATTTATTTATTTGCTGAGCATTTATAAAGTGCTTAGCATGTGCCAGGGAGAAAAGCTACAAAGACAAAGACCAAACAGTCATAGGATCAGAGATTTAAACCCAGAAGGGACCCCAGAGGCCATCTAGCCCAATCTTCTTATTTTATAACTGAAGAAACTGATACCCAGTGAAGTTAAGTGATTTGACCAGACAAGATCAAGTAAGTAGGAAATGAGAGAGTTAGGCATTTAAGCCAGGACCTCTGATTCCTGAGCCACTGAGATTTCTGTTGCTCCAGACAGCATCCCTAACTGAAGAAGGTAGGGATTTTGTTCTGGAAAGGAGTATGAAAGCATTCATCCCTGCCCTCAAGGTATTTATACTCTATTGACAGGAAAGTACATGTCCCCAGATAAATAATTACAATAATTAGATAGGTGGAAATAGATAGACCTACCAGATAGGTAGGTAGGTAGATAGATTGAAGATAAGTAGGTAGATAAGTAGAGAAATAGAGAGATGATAGATATATAGCTAGGATATAGGTAGGTAGGTAAATAGGAGATAAGTAAGAAGGTAGAAAGAGTTTGTGGTAGGAGATATTGAGAGAGACTTGTGGTACAGAGAACAAGCAGTAGACTATTATAATAGTCTAGGCATTAGGACATGAAGGTCTGTACCAGAGTGGTGGTAGTTTTAAGAGGAGAGAAGGGGGGTGTACTGGAGAGATGTCATAAAGGTAAAATTGACAAGTCTTGGCAAGAGATTGGCTATTGGGAATGAGAAAGAGTAAGAGTTGAGGATGGCACTCAGGTTTTGAACCTGGGTGACTGTGAAGATGGTGGTACCCTCAACAGTAATAGGGAAGTTAGGAAGAGGAAAAGGTTCGGGGCGGGGGGAAGCGAATGAGTTCAATTTAGGATATGTTAAGTTGAAGATGTCTACAAGTCATTTAGTTCAGGATGTCCAATAGGCAGTTGGAAATGTGAGACTGGAGGTCAGCAGAGATCAGTAGTTCTGAGAATCATCAACAGAGAGATGATGCTTGCATCTATAGGAGCTGATAAGATCCCCAAATATTAGAAATATTAGAGAAGAAGAGAAGAAAGCCTGGGAGAGAACCCAATGGAACACCAGACTTGCCTTCCTGGACTTTGGAGGTCATCGAGCCCAACCCTCTTATTTTTCAGATGATAAAAATGAAGGTCAAAGAAATTGAGCAACTTATTTGCAGACTGAATCTTAGTAGTTTCCTTATCTGCAGAATGAGTGGCTTGGTCTAGGTAAACGGAAGTCCTCGATGGCAGGAACTGTTTCCTTTTGGTCTTTGTACTTCATTGACTAGCACAGTGCTTGCACAGAACCGGTGCTTAAAGAATTCTTCTTGATTGACTGTGTCTAGCCCTGAATCTATGAGCCTGTAGTGGTTAAAAAATAAAGAGGGTTAAATATTAAAAGCTGGATGCATTTTGAACATTGTTATGGTGACTGGGATCATCCACTGTCATTTCTGTTTTGGTGCTGGCATGGAGATTAGATCAGTTGTATTTTCATGTGGCTTCCTTATTCATAAGAATCATGTGGTGGTGCAACCCTAAAATCCCTGCCCCTTGAGAGACTGAGGCTGATGGGTCACTGGAGTGTGGGAGTTCTGAGTCAGTGTCTTAAGTCGATTGGTTGTCTGCACTAAGCCTGGCACCAATAAGGTGAGCCTCCAGGATTGGGAAAGGGCACCAGGCTGCCTAAAAAAGAATGAAGTAACCCACCTCAGAAATGGGGCAGCACAAAGCTTCAATGCTCATCAGTAGAGGGATCAGGTCCATGTGCAGCTGCTGAATTTTTAGCCTGGTGAGAAGACCCAATCTTAGAAAACAAACAAACAAATGAATAAACAAAAAACCCACGAATATTTGAACACCAAGATCAGAAAATCTCTCACCAGTGTGACAAAGCAGATTTCCTTCAAGTGACAGAAGAACCTCTGGGTAGGAAATAACTAAATTCTCATATAGTAGGCAGGATTAGACCAATCTTCTGGCTTTCCTGACTATGCAGCTTAACATGATGTGTGTGTGTGTGTGTGTGTGTGTGTGTGTGTGTGATAGAGGTACAGAGGTGAACAACTCTTTGTGCTGGAAAGCACCACTGACACTGTATTTGTACTAACTTTCTAACATGCAGATATCCAGTGCCATGGGCTAGATGTCAGAACTGGGGCCAGGATGAAGAAAAATTGTGTGGCTTGTGAGGCTGTCACTAGTATTTTCTAACTTCCCCTTTCTGCATTCTTTTTCAGTTCCTCTTCTCCCCCCTCACTCCCCACCTCCACGTGCTCAATGTTCTCCTGCTGCACTAGGTCTCCCTGGGGCAAGGAGGAAAATGATCTGTTAAACTAATTCACACTAAGGTGTGGGTGACTTGAGATGTTATACAACTCAATGGTTTCTGCATTTATAATGAGAACTTCAGGAAAAGGGAAATGCCTGAAACCCCCTGGAAGGCTCCTATGAATTGATGTAGAATGAAAGGAGCAGAACCAAGGAACAATTTATCCAATAATAACAATAATGTAAAGACAAATAACTTTGAAAGATTAAAGAATTCTGATTAATGCAATTGATCAACCATTCCTCTCTGGGTTGCACTCCTGTATGTGGGCTTTCTCTGCCATGCCACAGCTGTTTTGACATCCTGGAAGCTCACCTTTCTCCTGGACTTTTATTTTTTTCTTTTTGGAGGGGGAAAGGCAGGGCAATTGGGGTTAAATGACTTGCCCAAGGTCACATGGCTAGTAAGTGTTAAGTGTCTGAGGCCAGATTTGAACTTAGGTCGTCCTGACTCCAGGGCTGGTGCTCTATTCACTGCCACCTAGCCTCCCCTCTCCTGGACTTTTCACACTGGAATGTCCCTCTATCCCTGCTGCTTTTGCTTCTGATTGATTGGTGCCAATCAATCAGAAGCAAAAGCGCCCCGCCCCAACTCCATTTTAAGGATAGTACCCAGGCTAGCCATGTCTTAATTCTTCTCTGGGCTTCACTCCTATTTCTCTGTTTTTTTTTTTTTCCATCTCCTCCTTCTTCGCCCCCCTCCCCCCCCCACCCCCCCCCCCCCCCATCCTCTACCACCTCATTTTTTAGCTTCCTTTTATGTGTTGTCTTCCATTATTAGAATGGAAGCTATTTGAGGGCAGGGACTATCTTCCTTTCTGTTTATATTTGTGTTCTCAGCACTTAGTATTGTGCTTGACATATAGTAAGTGCTTAGGAAAGGTTTGTTGACTTGACTAACCAAGATCCCAGAAGACCTATGATGAAGAATCCTCCCTACCTCCTGATAGAGGGATGATGGACTAAAGATACAGAATGAAGCACATGTTTTTGAACATGGCCAAATATGGGAATTTGTTTTGCTTGTCTATACATATTTATCATGAGGGCTTTGTTTTTTCCTTTTCCTTTTTTTTGTTGGAGGTAGGGTGGTAAAGTGAGAGGGGGAGAAATAAATGCTTGTTCCTTTAAAAAGATAAAATTTAATTTAAAAAGAGGGTAATACTTGACACAAAGGAATGATGTTCAAAGGAAGGAAAGTGGCCAAGATGGTGAAGATCCTTGGGTTGCAAAGATCAGTTGAAGGAAGTGGAGATGTTAAGCCTGAGGAAGAGAAGACTGGAGTTGGGGGTAGAAGGAATGAAAGTTGTCTTCAAGTATTCAAAACAAGTATTTGAAGGGCTGTCATAAGGAAGACTGGATTTCCTCTGCTTTCTATCAGAAGGCAGAATTAAGAACAATGGGTAAAAATCTCAGAGATGAAGATTTGGGATCAATGTAAGGAAAAATCTACTCTACCAATAAGAATTTCCCAGAAGTGAAATAGCCTGCCATATAAGGAGGTGGTTTCCTCTTTGCTGGAGGTCTTCACATAGAGTCTAAATGACCAATAGCAACTCCTGATAGTTGCTGGGGCAACAAAGCGAAAACAACATTACTACCACCGCCACCAAAATTCAGTCCCTGATCTCCAGGAGCTTATGTTCTACTTGGTGGTGATGATTGTGGTGGTAGTGATGTGTGTGTGTGTGTGTGTGTGTGTGTGTAAAACATGCAAATAGATAATTTGAGGAAGAGGGTGAGAGAACCAAGTTAGAGAATAAGAAAGACTTCCTATGTATGAGCTGAACATAGAAAGAAGCTGGTGATTATCAGAGGCAGAGATGAGGATTGAGTGTATTACAGGCATATGTATCAACCTGTGGTGTGGACTTTGGCTAACAAATGCTATATAGTCAGTCCTCAAGGATCAACACACACAGACACACACACAAGCACAAACAACACAATAACTACCCA